>NW_026057576.1:9836894-9891707 GCF_023721935.1 Panthera uncia | reverse complement strand
GCCGGCGGCGCGGGGGGGACGGGACGGCGGGACGCGGGCGCCCGCGGGGCAGGGCTGGGCCGCCCGCCGCCTCCTCCCGCGCGCGGACGCGGGGCGCGGGCGGCAGCGCCCGGGAAGCCCACGCCTCTCCGGTGCGCGCCCGGGCCGCCCGCTACTTACCCAGGGAGCAGGTGAGGAGCGAGAGCAGCGCCGGGAGTGCGAGGCGGCGGCGGCCGCGGCCGGCGGGCGGCAGCATCCCGGCGGCGGGGACCGTGCGCCCTGCTGGAGCGCGGGGACGGGAGACGCGCGGGGAGCGGAGCTGCGCCGCTACCGCTGCCGCCCCTGCCGCCGCGGCTGACCCTTCTCCGCCGGCTCCCCTCCTCCCTCCTCGGGCTCCGCCGCGCCGGCTCCGGTCGCGCCCTCTGGCGGCCGGCTTGGGGAGCGTCCCCGTGCCCGTTCCAGCGCCTGCCTGGCCCGCGGCTGTGCCCGGGGTCCCGCCACGCGGTGTGGGTAGAGGTGGCTGCACCTCCGCAGCGACCCTAGCTTCTGCTCCGTCCGGCCGTTAGTCTCCCCTCCTTTTCTCCCTCTTCTCCCTTACCTGGACCCCATCTTCTGCCTTCCTCTCCCCCCCCCCCCCACTTCTCTGTCACCTCCCTTTCCGGGATCTCCAGGAGTAGGTCAGTAGTTCCCCTTCTCGCTCCCAAAGTGGGGGATGGAAGAAGTGGGGGGTGGGAGGACAGGAAGGAAAGGAGAAGGACTTTTTCCTCCCTGCTAACGTACCATCGGCCATTAAAAAAAAAAAAAAATCAATAATTCAACTCTTAATATTGTTGGCACCAGTGTTCTACTTTGATGAAGGTGTTTTTAATCAGCTCAACTAATTTACTTAATATCCCCCTTTAATGGGCTTTGGCCAAGAGCTTAGGCCTGGAATTTGGCTTTCAACAGAAGTTTGTGTAAATGTAATTTAATGTAAATGTCATTTTAAGCGGTTCACCATAATGGAAGAGGGAGGGTGTAGTTTTTTTCAAAACGTATGATAAAAATTGATATACAGAGAAGTGGAGTGACGCGTGTAAGCCTCATGTGGAGAGACCCTCTTGTCCCCATGGGACTGTTCAGGGGCTTCCCTCCCCAGCCAGGAGACGTGGAAGCCCTGGCCAGGTCTGGCCCCCTTGTGCTGTGTGGTGGGCAGAGGAGGAAAGCAATAACCGAGGACTCTGAATCCCCTCTAATGGTTCTTCACTGCTTTGTGCCTCCCCCAAGCCTTGACTCCTTTCTCTCTCCTAGAAAGCATACAGGACCAAGTGCCCATCACCCACCTGAGATTAGACCATGACCTCCTGAAGCCTGTGTGGGTGTTTTCATTCATACCTCATGGTATTTGTTGGATGCCTACTCTGTGCCTGCAACGGTGCTAAGCACACCAGCACCTTCCACACGGACGGGCCACGTTCACCCACTCGCTAAACGTTAAATGAAGACCGGTGCCAGGTGGTGGGAATACAAGTAAGGTGTTAGGATAGCGAAGCAGGTGCTGAATAAATGCTTGTTGTGTTGAGCCTTATAAAAGTGGAGACCATTGAGGGGCTTAGCCTTGAATGTGTTAGGATAATATTGTTGTTTGCCCAATGTGCAACACCTGCTGCCAGTGCTTTAACAAGGACGTCTAGAGACTGTGCGTTTTCTCTCTGGTTCGTACCGACTTCTTGAAACTGGAAGCTGAATACTTTGTGTGTCGTCCATTTTGCGTGAATGCAAATGGCGCGATCTTGTTATTCAGCCGGGGTTTGTGGCTACATGTCAATAACTATTTTTACAAAAAGAGACATGTAAGACTCCTTCCTTTCATTTTTTTTTTTTTTTTTTAGTGAAGCTTCTTTTCAAATTCATGGTTGACTGCCTCGATCCCTTTTATCTTCTAAAACCTGCCTGCCTGGTTAAAAGTTCTAGAAGGTTTCCAGCGTCCAAAGCTGTTCAGCGTTCTTCCGAGAAAACATCCCGCCACATGTATTTGATATTGAGTATCAAAACAAGATGTGTTTAAAAAGAACAGAAGCCTGATAATTAAGCAGCTTACTTACCAGGTATGTGTTCACATACCTACTCCACGTTTCGTAACAGGCAACTCTTAAGTGCTCAATCAACGTTCTCGTCAAAATGCACCACGTGAGAGTATTTTGTGTGCGGGAACAAGGTGTAGGAAATGGAGCCCCAAAGACACCAGGGAGCACACTCTGTTTAAGTAACAAATCTGCCCCAACGTTCTTCCGTTCCACAGTAGACATAGATAAATGGCACATTACAAAGCTCCATAACTCACATTTTAAAAAGGATTACCTTTCACTTACTCTGGTCATATGATAAATGGACTTCCTGGGAGTTCCCTCTCCCAAAAACAAGTTGAAAGTTAACTGAAACAAAATGTGCTCATGAGGACACTAACAGATATGTGGTTAGACACCCCTTGCCTCAGTGCCTCTTCTGCTACTTGAAACACCAACTGTAAGGGGACCACTCTCCATGCAAACGCGTAAATCTCGTAAACTCTAAGATTGTGATATGAAAAAAGAGCATGCCTTATCTCTGTCTTCCTGGGGGTCACGCATCTTAATTCCAGATGCCACCCCCATACTGACCCCTGAAAGTATGCCCCTCCCCTGTGCGGGAATGAAGCAAGGAGTCCCCTCTTTCTGGGGAGGAGTGCCTGTTACAACATAGTTAAAACAGTCTGGTAATTTTTAAAAGAATTTTCTAAATTCCACAGAAGAATATAAAGACCTATGCATAAAACCATAGATAGCCAAATAATCTAATAAGCAAGCTCCAAACAGATGGTTTCTGAGCTTATACTAACTATAGACCCAGATGCCAGAATCCATTCATTTAACTGATAGTGAATGGTTTCTAGCCCACGTGTCCACGGCTAAGGCTTTGGATGCAAAGCATAAAACATGGCATTGAGCACAAACTCACAGTCCAGTTAGGGAGATAAAAATGTTCCTAAGTAATTTTTTTGCCCTGTGATAAATGCTACAGTACAGGTGGATGGAAACACTTTGGAACATACAGGGGGGGAAACAAAATGGTGGCCATGGGAATCCATCAGTAAGGCCAAAGTGACTTGTGCAGGGTCTTAAAGGAGACCTAGGATCCTGGGCTGAGAAAAGGAGGAAAGGCGTCCCAGGCAGAGACACAACACGCACAAAGCAGGTCAGTCTAAAGAAGTTTGGTGGGCTGTGAAGCGGCCATAGGGTGGCCCAGGCTTCGTGCCCAGCCCTCTCCCCGTCTGCTACCTCTCTCCCACGGCTTGCAAGTTCTCATAGCAACAAAGACCAAGGGACAGATTCCAGCTCTCCGCTCTAGGGCCCTCTCACCTTCAGGAGAGCCGTTTTCTTCGCACACAGAGAAGTGGCCTTAGGAATTCTTTTCAAAAACCTAAAATCAAGCCTAGGGTCTGACAGTGGACTGGAATGTCCAAAACTGGATCTCTAGGACATAAGGTCATTGTAAATCAGACCCATGATGTAACCACCTGGCCAGTCATGCCAGTCGTCCCCAGAATCCGTGCACACCTGGTAACAGGAGAGCAATGCGTCACTTCACCTGATGCTTTAAGCTTTAGGGAAGCAAGAGAATCTTTATTCCCTGTGGGAGAAGTGTAAGACAGGAAGAAGAGACACACAGCAGGAAACTTCATGGTTCAGAGTAGATCCAGTGGCCACAACCTCCCCCTGCAGCAGGTGCTCAAGAGGAACACCCTGATAACACAAATAAGGGGGCCTCTCCAAAGCCCTAGGGGAGCTGGTCTCACTTTGCTTCCAAAGCTATTCAAAAGCCATAGGTGAAACCTATCAAGCCCGACTTTCAAACAAGACTTTTAGCCCAAGAGGCTTAACCGCAGGATTCTTAAACCAACAGCCCTGAACCAAGATCCAGGAAATAAAAGTTACGGTCTCAGCAGGCCCCCAGGACAAGCCCACCAATCCAAGGCTATTACCATTTGATTTTCTGTTCTTTTGAAGATACCGTGTGGTACAAACACTTCTCTGAAGGAAAAAAAAAAAAAAAAAAAAGCTACCTCCTAGAAACTTCTGAACAGAAGTAGATCATCTGCTTTTGTTCTTCTTTCTGGAATCACATATCCTCCAGTTTTCAGTAAGATTAGGGATTGCTCCTGATAGCTGTATCAACATGAGCAACGGGAAGTGTCTGCGTTTGAGTTTTTTTGAAGCAATTTAAGTATATTTTATCTCCTCTGTGATCCATTCTTTTTTTTTTTTTCTCCTTGAAAGAGAGAGAGAGAGAGAGAGACAGAGTACGAGTGGGGGAGGGGCAGAGAGAGAGGGAGACAGAATCCACAAAGCAGGCTCCAGGTTCTGAGCTGTCTGCACAGAGCCCAACTTGGGGCTCGAACCCGTGAACCACAAGATCATGACCTGAGCCAAAGTCGGACACAACCGACTGAGCCACCCAGGCACCCCTCTAGGATCCATTCTTAATAGTCAATGTATTTAAACTAAAATAATAATAATAATTCACCCATGTCTCCTATCCCCCACCCATTACCTCTGGAAATCGATCTATTCTCTGCATCTATGAGCTTGTTTATTTTATATATATACATATATATGTATATATATATGTGTATATATATATACATATATATGTATATATATATACATATATACATATATATGTATATATATATACATATATATACATATATATATATATTTTTAGTCTCTGCATATAAAAGAGATCATACAGTATTTGTCTTTGTCTGACTTACTTACTCAAAGTCCATCCATGTTGTTGCAAATGGCAAGATGTTATTCCTTTGTATGGCTGAATAATATTTTTTATTCTTTTTTCATTACCCATTCATCTATCAATGGACACAGGTTTTTTCCATAGCTTGGCTATTGTAAATAATGCTGCAATGAACATTGGGGTGCAGATACCTTTTCCAATTGGTTTTCGTTTCCTTTGGATAAATACCCAGAAGTAGAGTCGCTGAATCCTATGGTAGTTGTATTTTTACTTTTTTGAGGAACCCTTATACTGTTTTCCATAGTGGCTGTGCCAGCTTACATTCCCACCGACAGTGGGATCCACACTATTTCTAGACGACCGGATATTAAATGTAGAAAACGCTGAAGACTCCATCAGAAAGCTTAGAACTAATAAAAAAAATTCAGTAAAGTTGCAGGATATAAAATATGTCTACAAAAATCTGTTGGGTTTCTATATACTAATAATTAGCCATCAGAAAGAGAAACAATCCCGTTTACAATTGCATCAAAAAGAATAAAATACCTAGTAATAAATGTAACCAAGGAGACACAACCCTATTTGTTAGAAATTACCAGAAATTAATGAAAGAAAATGAAGAAAACATAAATAAATAAACAAATAAATAAATAATAGCTATGTGGTGCTTTTATTAAGACTTTTATTAAGAACAGAAGGTGTGGGTCATAAATGCACAGCAGCTTACATGAAATGTGTTGGTGTTTTGGGTGCTGTTGCCAATAAGTAGTCATTTCTTTTACAACAGCTGCTTTCAGGTGTAGGATCCTGGTTAATAAACTCAACAAAACGAACACAATTCTTTTTCACTTATCCATCAATAAACATGTCAGAGAGTAACGGCAGGTAGGAGGCCCCCACAGGACCTGCTGAGGTTGGGAAGAGAAACACGTTTCCTGGGGAGGTCACAGTCTGGTGGAGAGGACCGAGATGCACATGAGTAGCCACGAGCTTGTGTAGAATATGGAAAGCACTCTAAGAAGCATCTGAACAAAGTATGACAGAAATGCAGGGAGAAGGTTAGCACATCCACCTGCGGGGCGGAAGAAGGTCTCGCACACGGGGAGTTGAACTGCGGGTTAAGGGTCAAAGGGGCTGTCTGCAGCGAGAGAAGGTGAGAAGGGCATTGCAACAGAGAGAACAGGGCGGGCAGTAACACGGAAGCTGGGAGCTACGAGTTCAAAGACTGAGGAGTTCAGTTTGGCCGGCACATAGGAAATATGAAGGAGAAGCCAGTTCGGGCTGCCTTGAGGAGGACGTTAAATGCCATGCTAAGGAGATTGACCTTCCGTTGAGTGTCGCAGGAAGGGCAGCAGAGAGATGGGAAAGGTGTTTCAGTGGTAATGACAAAACCCTCCACCATGACACCGTAGCTCCTAAGGCCTGTCTTGTGTCCTAAGTCTGCAACCGCTGTCAGAAAACCCGGTACGTAACGTTCCCTGTTCATGTGTGTTGTGTCCTGATTTCATGAAAGGGCTATGCTGTGAAAAAATTAATTCAACGGTAACATTTTGGATGAATTGGCGAGAGGAAGGAAAAGCGGAAAGAATGGTTAAAAAAAAAAAATGAAACAGCACACCCGAAACTAATATAATTACTTTCAACTATGTGGCTTCATTTAACCCTCACAAAAAATATACGTAAAAGGGCTATTCTTCTCGCTTTGCAGAGCGGTAAAGTGAATCTCAGGCAGGTCAAACCCCAACAGCCGGAACTGCCTTTGGTGGCAGTTTCTTTCCACAAAGTTGTGCTCTTTAACCAGGGTGGCAGCAGCAGGAAGAGAAAGGATCACTGTGAAGACGTCACAGAGGGCAGATCAACCATCCAGTTCTCGTGGGGGAACAGCTATTGGCTGGAGCGAAGAGACCACAGAAGGAGACGGACGGAGCAATGAACTAAAACAGAGATCGGCCAGAGGAGCGAATTGGTAGAGAAACAAACGGAAGTTCATCATTACTACCATTATTACTGAGAGCTGCACCCTCACAGAATCAACAGCCTAATAGTCATAGCTAACATTTAATAGACACGTATACACCAGGTACTCAGCCAAGGGCTTTACAGGCATTCCTTCCCGTTAAATAACATTTTGTTCAATTCTCAAGACGATTATTTCACGCAGCTCTCAAAACTTCCTGTGACAACACTAACATGTTATTTGCTTTTTTCTCTGTGTTGAATTTCCACCAATGGTGAAAAGCAGCACGGGTCAAAGTGCTATTGTGTTGGCTGGGCGCTAATCAAGGCAGTGGTAACGGCAACACAAAAGCCAAGTTACCGCGTAACGGAACAGTACGAATTACTAATCTTATTAAATGACGCCCTGAGTACATGCCTTTTTGATATTTTGTGTGGCGAAACTGAGGTGTGGCGTCAAAGGACTTCTATATATCAAACTCTGACATCCTCTCAAGAAAAAGCACTCGTGTGATCACTGAACCGGATGCTTGTTTTTTTCCCCCTGCACAACACCATTGTTAGTTGATAGACTGACAAACCATGGCTCTTCAACCTCGGGGACCGGGCACACATTTTCTCAAAAAGAAACAAAGTGAGCCTGTCACTCCCAGGAAAAAATAACGGATGGCATCCGTTGCCAACGAGAAAATTCAGGCTTTGACATGAAACTTGAATTTTGGAAAACTCGTGTCTGCTACCATGAGCCTAGTAGCCTCCCGATCCTTAAAGACTTTTCCATGAGATCAAAGGTGGTATTAAGAAATGTAATTTTCTTTCTGATATCCTATACTGACGCATGTCAACGTTGGGAAGACGCGCCTACTTCCGTGAGACAGTATTTTCCAAATGACTTGTGTATGATGTTACAAAATCATGAATGGGTTTTAGAAAGTGCTATTCAAAGTAAAAGACCAATGAGTTTTAACGTAACACAGTACAAAATTCACTGATATGGCTTCAGATTCCATGCTGCAACTAATGTTTGAGAAACTCCCAATTATCTTGAGTTTTGGTGTTTGAATGTCTGGGGCACCTGGGTGGCCCAGTCGGTTAAGCGTGTGACTTCAGCTCAGGTCATGATTTCATGGTTCATGAGTTCGAGCCCCGCATCAGGCTCCGGGGCCGTGGAGCCTGCTTCGGATTCTCTCTCTCTCTCTCTCTCTCTCTCATTCTCTGCCCCTCCCTCATGTGCACACATGCTCTGTCTCTCAAAAAATAAATCAGTAAATAAATAAGCATATTAAGAAGAATGCAATTAAATGGAAAGATTATTGGGGCACCCGGGTGGCTCAGTCAGTTAAGCACTCAATTCTTCATTTCAGCTCAAGTCAGAAACTCACGTTTGGTGAGTTTGATTCCTGCTGGGCTCTGCACTGACAGCATGGAGGATGCTTGGGATTCTCTCTCTCTCCCTCTCACTGCCCCTCCCCTGCTTGTTCTCTCTCTCTCTTTCTCAAAATAAATAAATAAATTTTAAAATAAATAAATCACTTAAAATCCCTTCGTTTTTCAACTATGTATCTGTGAAGCTGGGTTTTCTTCACTTACTTCATCCAAAACAATGTGTCCCACCAGATAAAATAAACAAGCAAATATGAAAATAATCCACTCATCTTCAGACATCAAAGAATGTACAAAAATGTGAAATAATGACATTCTTCTTTTTATTTTTTTTCTTTTGGAAAATATAGTTATTTATCACAAAAAAAAATGTATATGAACAGATGACGGGTTAAGTGTTGTTATTTTTTACCTATTAATATGTTTCACTTCCTTGCTCTTATATCTAAAATAGTACTTATAGATATGACCCACGTAAACAAAAGTTCTTCAGGGTTATTAATAATTTTTAAGACTACACAGGGGTCCTGAGACCAAAAAGGTTGCAAACTGCCAGGTCAGGACATACAACTTGTAAATGGGGCGCCAGTACTCAAACCAGGGGGTGACTCTAAAACCCTCTCTCTTACCCTGAATTGCTCGCTATTTAGTTTTAGATTTATTGCATTTGAAGTCCCAAATTTCCAAGGATCCCATTTTGGCTTTCAGTTACCTAATTAAACCTCTAATCATCAGGCACTTAAAATAAGCATCAGGTAGATGGGCCAAGTTACGTCGTGGTACCAAACAACCTGAAAACCTCACTGGCTTACAATTACAAAGGTCCTTCCAAGTCCGCTACTGGCCCAGGTGACCCTCCAGGCCAGCTGTGCTCCATTGTCAGTGATCTCAGGCTGCCTGCCATCTCAACTCAAGTTCTCCTTCAGGGTCATTGTTGCAGTACAGGCGCCTGCCGGAAAGCCACGACCCCCCCCCCCACACACACACACACACCCCAAGTCAAAGGCTTCCAGCAACAGTGAACAGACATCTCGGCTCAAGTTTCCTGCAGGATGGGGCAGGTGCTGTCCTCATGGCCGGAACAGAGTAGAGCTGGATGCTGTTGATTACTGTCCAGCATCAACACCCTGTGTGCCCCCCATCCTCCACCACCCCAGTGTCTGCTCTGAGGAGACGCTAGGGGGCATGAGCAAGGGTCAGTTTTCAGAATTTAGCCTCTGCCCTTCAGAAACTCACAATTTACTCTAGAAAGGAAAGATGAAGACTACACGTATGTCTCCGTAGCTGACCTGTGTACCGTTCTTGAGTTTTTATCGAGTAACCACAAAAATAATCGCTGAACAAGGCAGCTGGAGGAGGAGTCCAGATGAATCGAACAGTTTTGAGTGCTCTCGGGGGAAAAAAGAAAGCTCTGGCTCGGGTGATCAAGGATAATTGCAGGGAGAAGGTAGGATTTGAATAGAGGTCATGAAATGAGGGAAGGATCCAAACTGGTAGAACTGGAAAAGGGGTGGGGGAGAAAAAGACATAAAGTTCCATGAAATCAGAGACGTATTTGCAAGAGGGCCAAGAGACTAATGCGGTGGCAATGGTGGATAATGTCCGAAGATGTATTGGTAACATACAAAGACGGTACCAGCGGTGAGTAGACAGGAAGCTGTAGCAAGCCCAGGAGGGGGGCACTGGCCCCAGTGAGGGCTCAAGTCCCTGGCAAGAGAGGATAAAGCTGCCAAGGACCCAAGGAGGGAGGTCACAGGGCCCCGAGGACTTCTCATCCATCAACAAGGAAAACGTTAGGCTTAAAGATACAGACAACATTTATTTTAATCAAAAATGCTAGAACCAAAATAGGATCAAATATTTGTCTCTCTTTTTGCTAAAGATGTACTTCCTTTGTAATTGCCCAACTTCTAGAATGATAAAATAGCTGTGGCATGATAATGCCGTCCGCAAATGAAAATACAACTTTCAGAAATAGCGTTTCAGCAGCTTTAAGTCAAGCGGATGTTGGAATATCTTGCTGAAATTAAATTGTCATGGCTTTCAGAGGTAGGCAGGTCCTCCGTTTTTGTGTTTTCCCGCTTTGTAACATCTACTGGCATCTACTTTTAGAGGGATATAAAATGGAAGAGAGGAAAGAAGGAAACGCCAGATCTTGAGGTGCGTGCGATGTCTGCTCAGGGGAGCTGTCCGGACTCACCGAGGCCCTCGGGGGTGAGCTGAGAGCGGGAAGAAACTCAAGAGGTACAGTAGTAATGGAAGAGAAGGGATTACGAGGAGACACATTGAAGGCATCAAAATTAAAGGACCTCTGAAAGATTGAAGTCAACACATTCTCCTTTCTGTGCTCCCTGCATGATAACATTTCTTAGTTCATTTAATGTTTGAGATAAAATCATAGAGTGTATAACGCTAGAACAGAGTAAGAAGTTGAAGCAAGATGGTTGAGGCCTTGAATGGCAGGCTTGCAAAAGTGTCCTTTCTCCAATAGTCAAGAGGAAACCATGGCGTTGTGGAGAGGCTGACGTTCATGGAGGTAGCCCATGAAGAAGTCTCTGGTGGCAGATTCTAGGATACACCGGAGAGAGTACAGACAGATGGCAGTGAGGTAGGTTGAAGGCCATGGCAACAGTCCATGCATAAGTCAATAAAGAGCTGAACTAGAACCGGGACTGCAGAATTCGAATGGAACGTGAATGCAAGAGTTATCGTGAAGGATAAGTCAGAAAGATTAAGGATTAGCCAGAAGGAATGAAACATGATTCCGAAGTTTGGAAACCTCGCAGCTAAGTACCATGGTGAGATAAACGAGGGAAAAGAATGCATCGATTTAAAAGATTTCAGTTCTCTGGCAAGTTGTATTTGAGGCGAGTGTGGGCCGTCTAAAGAGAAATGTTCTGTAAGCAGATAGACGGGTGGACTGGAACCCGGAGAAGGGGGAGTGGCTGAAACACAGATTTGAAAGGATCCACAAAAGAATTGGAAGAAAAGAACAATCGCAGGAGCCAATAAGAAAAGAGGGTGAGTGGCAAATGGTAGGACCCCGAGCTAGGGACACCACCCTGGGGGCTGTTTTTTCCCATCTTGAGAGCAAACGGTGGGTGTCTTTTGCGACACCAGCTTCCAGCTCTCTGACAACAGCTGGGTGTCCAACAGTCCCATTCCATTCTGACACCACCCGCCATCCACCTGTAGTTAAAAGGCTCCCACAGACTGCCCCCGCTTCAGATGCCAGTTGCAAGTACAGGGTCACCCTATTTCTGGCGGATAGGCCACAAATCTGGGGTTGCTACAGTCTCCTCCTCCCTTTCAATAATTTGATAGAACTCACAGAACCCAGAAAGGCACTTCACTTAGGTTTACCAGTCTCTTGTAAAGGATACAAATGAACAACCAGCTGAAGAGGTGAGGTACAAAAGGATGCCAAGCACGGAGCTTCTGTCCTCGTGGAGCTGGGGGGCCCTGCCCCCCCCCCAGCACATGGATGTATTCACTCACTCGGAAGCATTCCAAATACCATCATTCGGGGGCTTAACGGGGGTTTCATCTCGCAGGCATGATTGATTAAATCACTGGCCATTTGGTGATTAACTCGATCTCCAGCCTCTAGCCTCAATCTCTTTTCTCCCCAGAGGATGGGCTGAGAGGTAGGGGGGAGAGGCAGTGAGGATTGGGGCTTCTAATCAAGGCTTGATCTTTCTGGCAACCAGACTTCTGTCCTGAAGCCGTCTAGGGGATCCCTAAGAAACACCTCAACAAAAGAAACTGCTGTCATTCTTATCAGGAAATCCCAAGGGTTTTAGGACCTCTGTGCCGGGAACCAAGGAAAACCGAGTCGGTTTGCTACATTTGGGAAATTCCTCATCTTACTGTAGGCAGAGCCTGATCAGTCTCCCAGCCTTCATTGCTGCTAGGAAGCAGGGGCCGCACCTAGACTCCACCCATCAGACACCCCAGGCTGCAGGGTACACTCTGCGGTGAACCGTGGCATCGGCGACAGGTCCTGCCGGTGTTGGTGCCACCAACAGTGTGAGCAGCAGCATCTGGGGCTGGCGGCACATTTGATGGGTCAATCTTCGTCACCACCGGGGGGGCTTATTCTTGGCTTCCTGGCCTCCAAGCCTGGTCCCCTGCCCCTCCCTCATGTTCATCCGCCAACCCTTCAGATTATTTGAGCTAGCCAGTAACCTCTCTGTCCCCTTTCTTCTGAAGTCCACCGGAGTGACTTCTGTAGCTTGCGGTTATGACCCATGACTAACACAAAACGTTGCGAACAATGTCAAGCATGGCAGATTATTGCATTTAATTTCATGACTTGGTTATTTGAGATTTTCAGACAGATATCTAGTCATGGGAATAGAGTAGCGTTAAGAGGAGAAAGAAGAGTGAGTTCAAAGATCATACTTAACCTGACCACACGTCTAAGATCGATGTTGTGCTAACCAACAATATCCACTTGGTTATAAAATTCTGGAGAAATCATTACCGTCCAGGTGTTGAAAGTCTGAGACCTCGTCTTGCGTTTTAGGTGTCAGGTGAGGCCGGAGAGGGTTTCGATTCTTCTTCCTTCTCCCACCAACAGAGGGAGACCCACTGTTAGCATCAGAGCCAAGAAGAGAATCGCACAGATTGATAGAATGGGGCAGTAGAATAGTGGGAGTATCCTTCTCTTCCCTCCCTACCTCTCCTTCCTGTGGGGTAAAACAGGTTCACGAACTTGGCATCCTCAGTCCTTCACACTCTAGCCTCGACCTTTCTACCATCAGCTCTATAGCTGTCTTCCCTCACGTGTCCCACCATAGATGCAGGACTCTCTAGGACCACACTGCGTTCGTAAAAGTGACACGTTCTTTCACACATAGGAGAAAACACCGCAATATTTTCCTTCTGACTAAGATGGTTCCCCCCACGTTCCTGCCTGGCAAAACCACAGGCTTTTCCTGTATGATTCAGATCGAATATTGCTTCTTCGGTGAAGTTGTCCCGCCACACCTCAGATCAAATGGTTTCTGTTTCTGTTCTCCTTTAGCACTGCTCTCTAAACAATTGATTATGCCCTGTATCGACCTGTATCTATAAATTACAAGGGTGTCACTATACCAATTATATATATCTAAAAGCACATAAAAACAGAAAAATTTAAAGTATGAGATAAAAAAACATCAAATCAAATTTGACTATTTTTTCTTGTCCCTACCCCCACCCCCAGCACAGGGTGCCCCTCCTTTGTACATAACTCTATCACGTTGATAGCATTTATTGCATTCTATTGTAATTCTATGTCAATACCCCGTTGAATTAGCCTTTGTATCTGCACATAAACTAGGTGCTTATATACAGCTGTTGAATTAGCCTAATAACATTAGAAATCATTTTTTATAAATAGTTTCAAGTTCCCATAATTTCTCAGTGATGACAGATTGAAGAAATTGCTATGTTGACTGAGTTATCCCAACAACGGCAGTTTAAAGTCAGGTGAATCGCTTTCCTTCATTTAAACTGCCCTGATCTTGTGCTTAGTTAGATTTTCTTTCTGTCAGTCCTGGATTTATGTTTTAGAGCCCCAATAAATGACAATCCGATCCCAGATCTGGAGATATTAAAAATTCCAGATCTGTGTTTGTTTTCGAAATGAAGTATTTGGACACTGCCGTCGCAGCTAGGACTGGGTCATTAATCTGCAAATATGAAAGTCTCCCCAAACAAGCCAAAAGCCCATTATTCATGCAACACTTGAGGCAAAGAAAAAAGTCAAATAGGAATATACTTTAAATAGCCACAATTCCCATTTCTGAAAATTCTATTCATTTTGGGCATTCAAGGCTCAGTGCTTTTTCTTATGAGAATTATCTGACTGTGAAATACTTGCTAAAAAAATAGAATCTTTAAAGAATACTATTATGTTGTGGTCCTCTACAACGTTCATTCTACTTGCTTAAATTACATGCTGATGGCTGAGCTATGTAGGCAACATACTAATGTGTTAATAATTAAATGAGTGCTATGAGGAAAGCCAGCAAACTCCTGCCTGATAGGAAGGTGGCTCAGTGAGTGCGTGTTGACTCCACGTGATGTTCTATGGTTTCATTTCCCAGCATCCTTCCAATAACCATCTCTGTTCCAAAATAGCCCTTAAAAAAAAACAAAACTCATTTGAAATAGGTCTGTACAGAGTCTTGACTGAGCACTTACTCTTTATTTTGTTTCTGTGTACATCTCCCTCAAGACAACATTAAATTTCTGCTAAGGGCTATTTGGAAACAATAATATGGCAATAAGCTGTTGGCAACTGCTTTTATTTGGGACACCCTACAGATAAGAGATTGAGAGTAGGTTTAAAATTAAAGGAGTTGTTTGGTGTTTGAGTTGGTGTTTGGGATAATAAACCACGCACTCCTCCTTTCCTCTGGGGATTTATTCCTAACTGTCCCACACTGGAGAAATAGTAGCCAAAGTACTGCTTAAACAAGAATCCCATTGTGGGGCTATCATGAAGCTGGGTGCATGTGGCCCAGGCAATCAAATGGGAAGGATTGATATACTCCCTTGGGAGCAAAGTTCTGTGGAGGCAAAATGTCGAAGAGGAAGTTCCTTTTGTCCATCCTGACCTTAAGACCAGTAACACAACTCACTTGCAAAGCATAGGCCGGAGGATGCCTTGAATTCCAGTCAACCAGATCAACACGTCCTCATTCTTTTGAGGTTCTAATAAAGTAGAGTTGGGGGACGCCTGGGTGGCTCAGTCAGTTAAGCATCTGACTCTTGGATTTCGGCTCAGGTCATGATCTCATGGTCATGAGGTCAAGCCCACATTGGGCTCTGCCCTGGCAGTGCAGAAGCTGCTTGGGATTCTCTCTATTTCCCTCTCTCTCTGCCCTCCTGCCCCCTCTCTCATGCTCTCTTTCTCTCTCTCTCTCAAACAAAAAATAAAAAAAAAAATAGAGTTGAGTATAAGAATAAATGTGAGTTACCATCTGCTATGGGGAAGGAGGCCTAGTATGATGAGAAGGTCTGAAAATTCCTCTTCTCCAATAATGATAATATTCAGTTCTATGATTTGCTGGTGTTTTCTAAATTTCATGGGTTTGAAGTTAAGTATCTGTTGAGTTATGCCATATTATGCTGCAGTAACAAATGACCCCAAACTCTCAGAGGCTTACATAATAAAGATTTATTTTTCCCTCACTCTACACGCCTATCAAAGGTCAGCTGTACCTCTGCCCTATGTCATTTTGACCCTGGGACCCAAGGTGATAGAACAGCTTTTGCCTGGGACATTGGCAGTTGCCGTAGCAGAAGAGGAAAAAATATGGCAAACTATACATCACTTATGCTCACATTTCATTGGGCAAAGTAAGTTGCACAGCCACATATGAGGGAGGGGATGTGTCATCCTTCCGAGGAAAGGTCACCACAAGTGGGCCACTGAATATGATTAAACTATATTACAATCAATGTGTGTTGTTACATTCCTATGTTTTATATTGACCCCAGGGAACTTTAGAAAAGTGAGACACAAAGGAGATCTAGAAATGGAGAAATACAACTATGGACGCATTCCAGCCCCAGTTACGGTTTATTGTCAAATACTCTAAAAAAAAAAAAAAAAAAAAAGGCTTATTTTTGCTTACAATATATGTCTATGTCAGGGGCCTCTGATCTGTGGTGTTCTACAGTGTCCACACCCAGAGACACAGGCCTCCGCCCCTTCATCTGCAACATGGTGGACCCATGGCAGGGAAAGAGAACATAATAATTTGCACACTTTGTCTTAAAGACTTTCACCAAGAGGTAACACATGACACTTCTACTCCCATTCTGTTGACCAAAGTAGATCACATGGCCATGCCCAAATGTAAAGGGAAAGCACTATCCCATGAGGGGCTTGGAGGGAGGAGAACCAAACCACAGTGGAACCACCCAACGACTACCACAGAATATATTGAAGATGGCCTAGGCTGAGCAATTGAGTAAGAATCCAGAATCCACCAACCCTCTGTGACTGCTCTGGCCGGATTGCACAGAATAGAGGGGAATGAAAAAAAGTACATCTTCTGTCTGTCTCTTCAACTTTAATTTCTTCATGGGGAGAAATAAAAGAGTTAAAGTTTCATACGTTGATGCAAATGTTGAGTTATTTTATATACTAGCATTGTATTATCTGGGCTGGGTTCCTGTCTGAGCTCACTATATAAACCTGCCAGACAAACTTAGTTGGCCATGGAAATAAATTATGGATGGCTCTCAACCTATTATAGAGTATGACCCTGGATAGAACAACATCTCACCTTGATCCAGTTTAGAGGAAAGTGGGAGCCACCTCATAAAGGCCTGAGGGGCTCAAATACTCACATTTGGGGGGATTTTCAGAAAAGATAGGATAATTTCAGGAAGGGGCCAGAGTAAAGTTCTCCGTTAGGCACAGCAGGCATAGGGTCTGGGGTCAAAAACCTTTCAGCATATTCTTTTAATATCAGAAGAAAAAAAGAACTTTCATGCTGAAGAAAATGTTTTCACATATAATATTGATATAGTCATCTTTTTACCAATGCTTTAATAAACTATACTTTTTATTTTATTATGGGGAAAGGGGCTTATGAAGACAAAAGTCCCTAAGACCCATGAACTCCGGATTCTCCCCCAACCTTCTCTCTGGAGAACAATAGAAATATGGTCAACTCAGCCTGATCATTGAATACGTTGGGATTAATAAGCCAAGAACTCAAATGAGGAACTTCTGGCCTCGAGGGGGAAAATATGGCCTCCCCTGCTCCCCATCCCAGGGCACATCATATAGAAGAGTGCTAAAAAGGATGTTCAAGGTCTACATAATAATTTGGGGATCAAGACATGGTGGAGATTTGCTGGATGACAGAGTGTGATGTGGAAAGTATTACAATGCTAAGCCAGAGAATAAAGTCTACTCCTGGATTCTTCTCTTTCCAAGTCTTATCATATGTCTGGCCTGGGGTTGTTCCCCAATGTGGTTCTTCATTCTCTCTACAGGGGGTGGGAGTGAGCTAGTCCACAAGTTCTAGCCTATGCCTTAAGGACAAGTTATTATTTCTCAGGATTGCTCATCCTTGGTGCACTTTTGTCCTTAGTATCAGCCACCTCACCATTATCTCCCATCTGCACCATAAGGACGTCCAAACTGGAGGCCATGTTTCCACCCTTGCCCTCTGTAGTGCAGACCTGTGTTACACATAGTGGTAACCACAAGCCATGTATTCAATGGCTACTAAGCCCTTGAAATGTGACTCTGCTGAATTAAGAGGCGCTGTAAGAGTAAAATATATACCAGATTTCAAAGATTTAATATTTTTTAAAAGACGTACATACTATCTTAATAATTTTATATTGATACGTTATACTATGAATACTATTAATAATTTAGACATCAGGTTAAGTTAAATATACTAAAATTATTTTCACTTGTTTCTTTTTACTTTTTAACGTGGCAGCGAGAAAATTTTTAAAAATCATTTATGACTCATTTTTGCGACTCATATTGTATTTCTATCAGACAACGTTGCTCTAGAATGTTGCAGCACCTAGAGTGATCCTTTGGGAATCATGAATATCATGTTTCTCCTCTACTCAAAACCCTCCAAAGCTTTTTGCATTTCACTCAGAGGCAAATAACAGATCTCATTGTGAGCGATAAGGTCTTATGTCATCATAGATGATCCCAGTGACCTCTCTGACCCCCTCTCCTACACTTTTGCCTTTGCAACTCCGTTTAGGACACACTGGTCTTCTTGTTACTTGGTACACATGCTAACCATGCTTCTATCCCAGGGCCTTTGCATCTGTTTTTCCCTCTGCTTAGAATCCCTTTCCCCAGATATTTGTATGTCATTACCTCACTTCCTTCAGGTCTGTGCTTTTATCACCCCGTTTTAAGGAGAAATGTGCATGCGTGCACACACACACACACACACACACACAGTCCCCTGAACCACCTGTTCCCTCCTTATTCTGTTTAAGTTTTCCTCACTGCTTACCATAAGCCATCATTTTGTCTTTTTTTTTCTGTCTCCCTCTGTTAGTAAGTAAGATCCATGAGGGCAAGGCTTTTTGTGTGTTATTTACTGCTAAAGACCAAGTGCCTAGAACAGTGCCTGGCACGTAGTAGATACTTAAAGAATCAATGTTGAATGGATGAATATCGAGCAGTAAATGTGTGGGGATCCGTGGGGGAAAGCTCAGGATGACCCTGAGGTTTGCCACTAGCCACGTAAAAGGATCTCTTTCACCACCGATAGATTTCTACAACAGGTTTTGAAGCAAAAATCTAACAATAATGGTATCGTCTCTGCCTGACTTTGTTCTCTGTAGAAACTCAAGGACAGGACAGGACCTAGGGATACTAGGTGCCATCCAAATGTCATCAACCCTAACACAGCCACAAAAAAAATCTCTCATACGTGTGGGTGTGTGTCCTTTTTTCCTTTCCTTTTCCTTTAAACACAACTAAAACAGAATACAGTGTTTTTTTAAGGTTTATCTATTTTTCAGAGAGAGAGCGCAAGCAGGGAGGGGCAGAGAGAGAGGGGGACAGAGGATCTGAAGCAGGCTCCTTGCCAACATCAGTGAGCCTGATACAGACCTCGAACTCAGGAACTGTGAAACCATGACCTGAGCAGAAGTCACTCAACCAACTGAGCCACCCAGGCGCCCCCATAATACGGTATTTTAAAATTATTAGACAAAATGAAAAGGAAGCTAAGAAATCCAAATAGCATAAAACCAATTACTGTAGGGCTTGGGCTGTGATCCTACAATAACTACAGTCAAGTCACAGACTGATTAAATTTTCAAGGGCAAGGCCTGGCTTCCTCTGGTTTCGGCTTTCATCTGTCTCCAGATCATATGTGCTCTGGGTGTTACCTCATGTCCCCATTACCTAGTACACTCCTGAACATTGCCCTCAATTCAGGGAGACCCTCGAACACTGACTTCGTGCCACAAATCCTTGTTTGCCAGAGACCTCACTTCATAGTTTATGGTTTCTCTAAAACACAGTTAATCCCCAGTTCTTCCAGCCAGCCCCCTCCCCTGCCCTCACTGGCTCTGAGATACACCTCTCTGGGCTGTTCTCACCCCTACTGGACTCCAGGGAACCTTCCTGGCAAGATTTAGCCACTTGGTCTCAATTAACAGGGACCCTCTGTGCCCCTTCCCCAGGGGAGGTTAGGATCTGCTCTGTGTGAGATCAGACGGGAGTACAGCCCCGCCTACACTCCGGAAGCTTCACCCCATCCCATCCCCACAAATTGCTCAGCACCAGCGATATTAACTGTGCCTCTAACAGGATGAACACGATTCCATTCTCTGGGACTCGCCTGGTAGGGATTTTGTGCCTTAGGCGGCGCTTGAAGGGAAGGGAAGGAATTACTCAGGAGCCCTTTGGTCTATTTCCTCATGTTGCCTGCACCCACACCCACTACCTCTATCACCCAAGCCTGCCAGCCAGTGCTGGCCCCACACCCCGCGCCTCCTCCCCCTGCACTTTCCCACCCCTTTGTACCAAGCGAGGACTTCCGTATTTAACACCTGGCTCCACCAGTTACCAGCTGTCCTTTGGGAAATCACTGAATCCAGCAGAGTTGTACTTGCATCTGTAAAATGAGGATGAAATAGAAGGTACCTGTCTCAGAGGGGCCCTGGAAGCTTCTCTGGAAAGCACGTGTGCCCCCCGCCCCTGGCTCCCCTCTCCTGAGCTGTAAGTACCATGTCAACCCAGAGTTTCAGGGCCTGACTTCATCCCCATCACAGAAGAAAAGGAACACATAGCAGAGCTCAGCCGAGAGACGGATGTACAAAGACAGAGCAAGTCCTGATAAGCTCACTGGAGGCCCTGGATATGGCCGAGCCTGAAGTGGAGATGGGGTGAGATATGCACCCCGAGACTTCCAAGTTACGTGCATCACCAAATTCCCGTTTTTAGTTTTAGCTTGTTGGCTGGTTGGATCCGCGTTGCCCGCAAAAGCTCAAACTAAAATACTCCTTTTCTGTGCCGTGGCTCTTCACTTAGGCAGCTTCGTGTAAGATTTTCATGAGCCTCTGGCTCCCCTGGGTGGCAAAGAGAATAAATTCACATTTCTAGGATTCCTACTTTCTACACGGGCATTTTCATTTCTACAATTTATTCACACTTTGACGCCCCTAGTCTCAGATGTATTGGGGTTTGCTCTTAGCCCACAGGTGCTTTGCCAGAGAATTCCTTTCCGTGATCCACCCACTCACCTCGCTGTGGTGGTGCTGTGTCTGAAGTGAGCCAGTCGAAGCCCCTCACTGGTCCTATTTGGGGTAGCCACTGGGGTCGGATCAGATGCGTAGTGAATGACCCCAGTCAGGGGAGCAGAGGGTCACCCTCCTCCAGAAGCAGTCGGGACCCAAAGCACCACTTTGGTATTATTACGGGTTTCACCAACCAATTGTGTGAACCAGCCCAGGTTCTAGCATGTTCTAAAAAGCCCCGGCCTTGTGAATTGGCCTCATCCAAATCACTCTGAATGAGGAAAGTGTAGAATTGAAAAAAGAAACAAGCTGATAGCCATTGTCATCATGCAATTTGTAAAGGTGTATTTAAACACACAAAGGTTCGGCCATATGGATTTTATTTTATCACGATCAATTTCCTGGATAGCCATTGCTATTACAAACATCAACGAGGTCCTTGGAACCCTTCCTGACCTTTTCGTACCCACGCACCATCTGGAAACACATCTTTAGTACGTACCACTCTGTTGTGCTTATGTTTTTTACATAATTGTCGCTCGTTCCTCACTGCGACCCTGGCAGTTCAGAAATACTAACCTGCTTGTCCCCACAGGTGTCATTCACCTTCTGTGTATTTGCATACCCTGGGAGAGAAACAGAGTACCCTTCTCCCAGCCGCCTCACCTCGGCTCAGGTGTATCTACCTTATCGCCCCATTCCATGCCCTTGGCCCAAGTCTGCTTCTGCTTCTATGCACAGTGCTGTCGTTACAGTGATTGCATCGGATAATTGAAGCGTGGTCTTTATCTTTTTTTTTTTTTCTTTAAAAAGTGCTTCCTAGCACAGGGCTTCGCCCAAGGTTTATTAAATGAATATATGAACTAGAAGGATAGAAGAAGACAAAATGGCGTTTGTTGAGGACCCGCTGGCCAGATGCCCTATGGCACTGGGGTAAGAAGGTAACAAGCGAGCATAGATAAATGGCCTGGAGACATACCTAGCACAAAGTGCACATGCATATTGAGTGAAGGATGGCAGATTCACATTCTGAAGAGGAAAGCTGAGGCTCCGAGAGCTTCAGCTACTTCCTGAAGTCACAGAGTTACACTGAGAGAGCTAAGATTTGAATAAAGCTCTGTCTGGTCCCCAAGCCCTGGCCTCCCCGTAGCCTTCCATTTAACACCTCACCGCAGCAGGCAGGCAATTTTTTTTCTGTTGATCGTGATCTTCCAAATCAACGGTAACACTTTTACATAACGACTTTCCATGGGAAGAATTCCACGAATAGTTGGTGGTTGAATGGGTGAGTGAATAGGCTGGGGGAAACTTCCAGTGCGGAGCAAACACAGGTGGCTGACAGAAGTCCAATTAGTGGGTGGTATTAGACGACTCCTTTAGAAGACGTACAATATCACGATAGCGATCCATTAAGCAGAAGCAAAATGCATGATAAAATAACCATGGGTAAAGGGCTCTAAGAACAATGTAACAAAAGTAAACGTAAAGAAAAGTTAATCTTTCCAAGACAGTGACAAAGTTAAAATCTGCGATAGTCAGAATGTTCTTAAGAATCTCTGACAGCGGAGAGGAGGCATTTTTAGCCTCCCTGCTAAAATCTGCTTCTCTGGTTTTGAATTATCTGCAAAGATATGAACACAGATCTAACATTTTGAAATCTGTGGACGGTTACTTGTCTGAGCAGCCATGCGGTATGAGGAGTGCACTGTGACCGGTGAGGACAAGAGTTTCAGGTTCTCTTACTGGAGAAGGGTTACAAGGGAAATGAAGCTAATTGGAAGCATCGCGGGTGACCAGGAAATTAAATAATCAAAGCAGTGACAGCCATAGCTGCTGTCCGTTATGTTCCCTTTCTGTGGCAGGCACTTTGCTTATGTTACATTATTGAATTAACTGGCCCCCACGATACACGAAGTGGTAGGATCTCTTACCCACATTTCACAGGTAACGTTTTCAGAGAGGTGAGGTATAGCAGTTTGCCCAAGAGATGTTGCAGATGCAAAGATTGACACCCAGGTCCATCTGACTCCAGACACGGACGCTGCTGGATTGTGTTTTGACTCTCACTGTAAAGGCAAATCCACAGCCCCGCTGCTGGGGCCCTGAACCCTACCACGCTCAGTTCCAAGAGCTGCAACGCCTTCAGTTTGCTAAGGACGTGGGCTGATCACCATCATGGCCTCCGTACAAAGCGAAGGCCTTGCACCCTGAAGGTGCTCATCCACTCGTAGGTGAAGCCAAGGGCTACTCTGTAATCAGTGAGGTGCAAAGTTGACCAGTTAGCAGAAAAAGCATTTCAAGCTGAAGGCTTAGAGGCATTTTAATTATGTAAACTGGAAGGACATATTTAAAGCACAAAGGTTTTGGCCATTTTGGTTTTATTTTATTGTGATTAATTTCCTAGAGACCCACTACTATTGAAAAAAGTCAACAAGGTCCTCGCTGTCCGTTTTGGAAACAGCCCCGTGCTCCTCAATATTACTGTCTTTCTCCCACCATCCCTGCCAAGCATCCTCACACTCTCTTACTTATAAACTCTCCCTCAGGGAAGAGTTCTGTTCAAGGACAAATGTGATCCCCAAGGATAGGTCATAGATCACAGTAGTAAGGGTGGGGCTTCCTGTACTCCCAAGGAACAAAAATGTCCTTTGCTTTCATCTCTGTCCCCCAGGGGTAACAAGCATAGTTGGTCCTTCCTCTTCCTTAGGAGGTGTCCTGACCATTGGAAGATCAAACACGGCCAGCGTGGGGCCGGACGAAATAAAGTTCTGTACTGGTTTGTTCTGGGAGAAAGAGGCCCTTTTCTGACGGCCTCGCAGGACTGAGCAGGACTGAGGCTGCCTTCTGCTGGTAGGTCTCTCAGCCTTTGGAAGGCCAAAGAGAAATCAAGTAGGAAAAGAGCATGCATATGTTAAGAACCTTAGCAGAGGCAGGTCAGGGACTTGCATTTGGCCACGTATGAGACACAACCAATAGTAAATGAGGAGGCTGGAGGCAGGTATGAAAAGGCAGGGTCAGGCACTACAGACATTCCCGACCTTTTGTTCTGGGCTAACCCTGTTGCTTCCCTTAGAGACCAAAGAGAAGAAACTGACCTGTCAAAAAATTAAAAACAGTTGAGAAAGGGTGAACTCCTCAGAAGGGAGACTTTGCAAGGGCAAAATAAAGCGCAATAACAGACTCGTGGAGTGTGCTTTTTTTTTTAATGAGAAGAAAACGACACACAAACTTCCTCAGGAAAAACAGACTTAATATTTCACAATCTAAATAGCCGGTTTCAGGTTGCTACCAGTAATTGTGTTTTTCTGTCTCTGGGAGGTTGGAGGGATACATCTTCTCCAATGCTTTACTCCTAACATACCTTAAACCTTATGTTTGTTGATATAGAAAGCAGTTGGAAGGCATGTGCTATTATTTTGGAGTGCCTCATCGTTCAGAATTGGCAGCATTTTTTGCTGCCTTTTTGCTATTTCTTCTTTTTGTTGGTGAATTTTAAGAAGCAACTTTAATTTGCATGACTTTTAGTTCTCATGTCCCTCTCTTTTCCAATTATTCCAGTTGTCCACCGCAAGACAACTGACCTTTTGTCATTACATCCATCTCTGCCGAGATCTGACTTTGTAATCAGGCAGCCGGTTCTCCTGAAGTCTCTAGAAAGAGGGATTTCATTTCACTGGGCACAAATGAAATAACGGTCTGACTTGCCCAGTGAAAACAACCCACCCTCCTGAGTAGATTATTAATTCATTCGGGAAACTGAATATACGTGGGTTCCATAAACCTAACGTGCCATCTAACAACAGCATCTGTAAAGATGCTAACATTTCTGGAACTCAGACACATCCTGGTCTCAGAATCTACCTGATGCATTAAAAAAAAACAAAAAAACAAACAAAAAAAAACCACATAAACGACCACAGGAAAACACCAACACTTCGGTGATTGTTTCCCACTAAAATGAAGGCACTTCTTCCAACAGGGCAAATCCAAATAGTGGCGGGGAAATGACTCATCTTTATTTACAAGGACTTTGAATTTACCCCATTATAGTTCAGAAAAGAGAAGACATAGGGTACCAATTCTTCTTCCTTTCCTTTTTCTCACATGTGCTGAAGAAACAAAGAAAAGAAAAAAAAAAAAAAAGAGGAATCTGTTTCTGGCCTACAAATTTAGATTTCAGGACGAAAAATCAGAATATTATGTAGGGCAGCAATGATCCCAGTTATCCAAATATGAAATCTCTTATTTCTACCACAGTAGAATGGTTAAGGTAACCATAGATATAAGAATTGCTTAATAATTTTCAGTAACAGTGCAGGAATTCTAATTATTAGGTCATAAGTAAGGAAACTAAGGCAAAGAAGAGTGGTGAGTCACATACATTTGTCTGAAATAATTTATAATCACAAAAAGACTTCTCAATCACAGGCAAAATCAACCACTCAGAATGGGCAAGGCCCCTTTTCACAACAGCAAGGCATGTCCTGTAGCAAAATGGGAGACACACGATCCCTCCTCGCCTACTGGATGGAACTGTCTGACTTATTCATAGTCTGACTTAGCCTCCGGGTTCAGAATCAAACATTAGTCTATTTTCTCTCAAAAACATCTATGCATCTTTGTGCCAGGTAAGCTGAAGTGAAAATCTTATAGATGTGATAGCAATGGTTCTCAATCAGGGACATTTATTTTCCTACTGCTGGTGGCTAGTGGGTAAAGACCCGTGGTACTGCGAAACACTCTAGGACAGCCCATACACAACAAAGAATCATCTGGCCTAAAATGTCAACGGCGCCAAGGTTGAGAAACCTGGTGTTAGAGGAAAGCTGACACATGTCTCTTTTTTCCCAGTAAGTTTGTGATGTATTTCTGTCTCCTGATAATTCACCAAATATTTACTGAGTATCCATTATGGCACTGTGAAGAAGAAAAGCAAGGTCACTGCTTTCCTGAGCCACACAATTTGAAGAGAGGAAATAAGCAAATAAGCAAATAAATAACTAAGTAAACAAACAATTTAATTTCAGAGTGTGGTACATATTGTTAAGGAAATAAATGGATAACAATAGAGAGTAACTAGAAGATGTTTTCGATAGTATAGACAAGGAAGACCTACCTTGCCGAGGAAATTAGGATGTTTTTAGCAGCAAATAACAGAAACTCCCAAGTCAAGCTGGCCTAAACAGTGAAGAAAAATATGGTTTCACCTAACTCCAGAGGTAGGATGGATCTCAGGGTTGACTTAATGCCCAGGCTCCAATATCTATCCAAGTGTCTACTCCAGCTTCCTTTCCAGCATGGCAGTAAGGTCCATCATAACAATTGTTGGTCTCATAACCTCACTTAAGGGTGCCTACGGGAAGGCAAGGAGATGGAATGGGGCACACATAGAACACTCACATCCCAGCCTTCTAAGCAAGAACACTGAGAATCACCTGAGTGGACTATGGAGGTCACGTGCCCATCCCTAAACCAATGACTGTGGCCAAGAAGAATGGAATGTGCTGATTGGCTTAAACCAAACAGTGACCACCCTTGGCTTCAAGGTCTGGCATCAGCTTCTCCTTAATAACTGAACAATCCCTTGGGTGTTTCTTGGGGAAGAGTGATGTCCTAACTGGGGGGCACTCAGAAACTTTCTCTGTACATGAGATTCAAACTCAGTTTTGGAGACTGACAAGGAGCTGGCCTAGCCAAGAGCCCAAGGAAGAGCTTGGGGGTGGCGGGGTGCACAAAAGCTTTGAGGTGGCGAAAGGAGGTCATTGGCCCTCCAAGGAGAAAATGGTTCACACTAAGCTTGGAGGGGCAGATATGAACTTTATCCTATAATTTGAGTTTTTGCTAACCACATTTGTTATATGGTGATTCTTTTTAAGTTGGGAGGGGAAAAAAAAAACCCACCAGTCTTTATTTCCTTCAGGATTTTTCCATGCATTCCTACTTTTAGGTAATCATTCTTTCTAGTATCACTTAAAATGAAGACAGAATAGGTTTTATCAGAATTAATTGTCAAAGAACAATTTTCAAGTGAATATATGAGAAGAAAAAATCTTTTAGAAAGCAAATGTTGGAAAAGACTCAACTGGACAAGATTTGAGGTGTTTGAGCATTCAGATGCACAGGGACTATAGGGAAGCTATGCAAAACTCCTCCTGATTTGGAACAAATTTTCTTTGCTTCTGTAACCCCCCGCACCTGGCACAGGCTGAATACAGAGGCAGCCACAATAGTGACTCACACCAGATGTTGAAGATCATGGGCACTTTCGTGTCCATTATTCTACCTACATGACCATTGTTTTGCCCATCTCTTCCTTCCTTTTAAGGAAGCCCATCACAACTTTTGTTTATATTTACTGCACATGATCTCTCAGAATGGCATTTTTGTTTGGGCTTTTCTTTCATCTTTGCATTTTTGTTTTATTATTCTTTGGGAGCTGTTTCTGTTTCCAATGTTGATGACTCTCTTGTTCATCAAATATGGGGGGAAAACCCCTAGTAACTACAAGGATACCTGCTAGCAGATTTAGGATAAAGTCACCTTAATTCCTTGTTTACCTTTGGCTCCATAATTAGCAATGATGTGTTGGGATAATTTTTGTCTGTTCTTTATTTGATCCTAAAATTTCTGACACTATGACAGAAATAGTGTGAGAAGTTATGTGTATTAAAAATGTAATATATCGGGGCGCCTGGGTGGCTCAGTCGGTTAAACGTCCGACTTTGGCTCAGGTCGTGATCTCGCGGTTTGTGGGTTCGAGCCCCGCGTCAGGCTCTGTGCTGACAGCTCGGAGCCTGGAGCCTGCTTCGGATTCTGTGTCTCCCTCTCTCTCTGCCCCTCCCCTGCTCATGCTCTGTCTCCCTCTGTCTCTCAAAAATAAATAAATGTAAAAAAATAAAAATGTAATAAATCAAAATAAAATAGTAAAATAGGATAAAGTAATATAAACAAGGATTCTAATTGAATAATAAGCATAGTATCATCTAATTAGATAATAATGTGATAGTTCATATGGCCCCTACTCCCTCACCTGTCCCAATAATTAAAGTGAACTGATTAAATAAAAGGGGGCTACGAACATGTACAACTCAGCATTCACGGAAGCGTGAGCTGAGATAGCAGTTGTGGTGTTGGCTTTTCTTGAATAATATTACTACCACTATAATTTGTTGAATGCCTACTACCATGTAGATGTTGTATTTATATGTAATCCTTCCAAACTCCCAACAAAGATAGTTATCTCCATTTTTACAAATGACACCAAAGCCCCAATAACAATTTGAAGATTACCCAGATATCACATAATAAGGACATACGTTTGGTGGTTTATATACATCCTCAGTTATTACATACAACCTGCGAGGTGGAACTCAAGAAAGTTTAGTAATTATCTCAAGGCCTCACAGCTGGCAAATTCATAAGTATCTAGAGCCAGAATCAAAGCCCATAAAGTCTAACTCTGGAAGGCTGGTACTCCTACAAGCTGTGCTATAAAGTATCTTAGTATAGCCCAGGATTTGAATCTGACTTCAAACTGTCTAGCTCTAAAGGCAAGAACTGTTCCCTTCTTTCTGTTCAAAGGTGCTACCATTCCGGTGATTTTAATACAAGGTTTTGTTATGCAAACAAAGTGGGGGTGAGAGAAGTTTTTGGAAGGCGAAACAAAAAATCAGTACAGCTAAACAATTTTCAAAGGTAAGAATACAATCACCTTTAGATAGCTACTGAAGCAATTAAAAGTTAAGTATTAAGTTAAGTCGTCTAAATGCGGGCCGACCATCGAAACGCACATGCAATTTACTTTGTATGTAATAAAAGCCGGCCTCCCAGGCTTCTATTATAACCTTCTAAGAATTGCCATACTCTTCAGGAGACATATTTTTGTATCTCCAGCTCACTACTACTACCTTATCCAGTTACACACATGTGAACTGTGCTTATATTTCTACGTGCCCGGGGGGAGAGGGAGCAAGCAGTTATCGGGACAACTTGAAAGACACAGAAGTGTGTAAAAGACGTAATAGCAGCAGAATTCCACCTTTTTTTTTTCCTTTTCGTCCTTGTCTCTTTACCGAAAACAAGCTGACAGCAACACCACTGTTCAGGGAAAGAAACAAGATCAAACAAGAAGCAAAACTTAATAATTTATGGCCAGGAGGGGCAGGGTAAAACGAGGTCTGCTCAAGTCAGACTTCAAAAATAAGCAGCAAGGGATACTACAGACAGCCTTCCAAATTACGCCACATTTAAAAGGGCTTCCTTTACAAAGAAAACAGTAACAACAACAACAACAACAACCTCTTATAGTTTATTCCACAAAAGAATATCCTGCCGGCTGATGAATACAAGAACTTTTAACACACACCCTGTGCCTATTATTAGCCGCATCAGCGGAAATTCCTTCTTCTAATTCATAATTCACTGTGGGGTGATCTGTACAACAATAGAAGCGAATACAAACCAAACAGCAAACAAGATGCCACTGCTGGAGAAGGCGCGCAAACACAGTACGGGGAACCGGGCCTCTCCCGCGAACTCCCTAAAACAAAGCCGGGTCCCGGCACGCACTGCGGCCGGAACTACATATCCCAGCATACAAGGCGCACACAGTCTCCCGGCCGGACTACGGTTCCCGACATGCTCTGTTGACAGCTGGTCGGCCTCCTCAGGGTGTAGGGGTCTAGGGTCTCCGCAGAAGTGGGGTTTGTTTCCCCGCTCTCAGCCCCTCGGGGTCGCACACCATCACCCACTAGTAAACTGTGAAGATTACGATTTTGGGGGTCCGTCTTCATTGTCCGTTTTATTCGGAGAGCAAAGAGCTGTGGCTAGGGCGGGCGGGGACGTAGGTGGGTCAGTCTGGCCGGCTTGAGCCAATAGCGCCAGAGCGGCTCTTCTGCCACTATGGCAACCGCGGCGCTCCCCAGAGGGACCAGCCACCCATTGGGTAGAATCTTTCGAGAAGGCTCGAGAAGAAGGAAGCGGAAGTGGCACGTGGAGGGGCCGGTGGAGGCGCCGGTGAGTAAATGCCGCAGATTCTGGAAAGTTCTGATCAGTGCGATACATAAGGCTGAGGAATTGGGACCTCCCCTTTTGGGTCGGTAGTTGAGCGCCGCGCCGGTGAGCAGCGGGTGCAGATCGAGACAGTCCTCCCGAGCTTGAGGAGCGCCCCGCGGAGACCGAGCGCCGCTTTCTCCCGTGCTTAGTCCGCCGAGTGCTGCCACTGTCCCCGGGAAGCCGGAGGCGCCGGCAGGCGGGCCGTTCGTGTTTCCGTCCGTGTGACAGAGGAGCGGTCGGACCCCGCGGGAGCCGCGCGCGGCCGGGGCAGGAAGCGGCTGCCGAAGCAGCGGGAGGGCGGCAGGAGGACGCAGACCCAGACCCAGAGCCGAGGCGGAGGCGGAGGCGGACCGCAACCCGGCCATGTCGGTGGTGGGGCTGGATGTGGGCTCGCAGAGCTGTTACATTGCGGTGGCCCGGGCTGGGGGCATCGAGACCATCGCCAACGAGTTCAGCGACCGCTGCACCCCGTAAGTGGGAGCCTGCGGGGGCGCCAGGGGAGGTTCTGGAGTGCGGAGAGAGAGCGGGGGCCGGGGCTGGGGACCGTGGGGACCCGGGGCTCGCGGGCGGGCTGCGGCGCGCCGGGCCGAACGGAGGGCGATGTGGGTAGCGGTGCGCCCCTGGGGAAGGTTGGGAACCGGCGGCCCGGCCCGGCAGGATGCTTGCCCGACAGGGGTGGGGGCTTGCCGGCAGGACTGGAGGGGGGGGGGTCGTTTTGGCGATCCGGAGGCCAAGAATAGTCTCAGAGCGGAGAGTCCCAGGGTCGTCGCTTCTGGGGCGGGCTTCCTACTGATGGGAGAGCTAAGGCCAAGCCCGCGATTTCGTTCCCTTTTCTTGGCAAGCCTCAGTTCGCTGCTTCCGCGGCCGCCCCCGTTTCCCCACGCGGCTTCTGAGCTGACTGAGCCGCCCCCAGCTTGTCCCCCTCCTTCCGAGCATGCCTCTGCGCACCGCAGATGCGGGGCTGCTGAGCTTTTTCTTCCGCATCGAGTCTCCGAAATGAACTAGAAGCTTCCAGAGCCTGGATGCTGCTGCTTGTCCAGTGAGCGGGCGGATTGTTGTTAGCGACCGCAGAATCACTCCTTTGATAGATGCCTTTTCTTGCGCACTTTCGGTTGCTAACGCTAGCAGACTTCGTGCCTGGGATCGTTTGTGAAGATGTAAAGGGCCTTTTGCTCGTTTTAGGAGAGCCATTCAGGAGGAATCCTAAATCATGTTCTAGTTTATTAATTTTGCACAGTTTAAATAAAGGAGATAAGATGAAAATTGCACACTTTTGTGCTAGAATTCGGGGATGGATGTGGTCAGAATTAGAATGTTCTATTCCACAGCAGCGTGGGGTGGGCAAGGGCAACATTTTATTAAAGCAACTTTTTCAAGGGGCTTGTTTTCTGAAGATCATCATGCAAACACGCCTGCATGTACATTGATGGAAACAACTGATTCCTTCTCAGGAAAATTAATGTAGGTAGTAATTTTTTCAACGTCTGAAACCCAAGATAAAAAGCCTAGAATGATACCTTGAGCTCAAAGGTAGGATGACCCTGTTTGTATCACTGCTTGAGTGCAGATGGCCATTTGTGAAGGTGAATGGAAAATCAGAAAATTAGCAAATGTTTGACATGGGTAGTACCATTGGAAAGACTTACTCCACGATTCTACCTCTTTGCAAATTTACAGTCTGTTCTTTCGATATGTAAAGGTCTGTATAATTGGAGTACGGTAAGAAAGACAGTATGTCAGGCTTTCATGCTTAGGTACAATTCACATCTTTGTTCTCTTTGATCCAATAAAAAAGAAAAGCTGTTCAGATGAGACTAGGAAAATACTGTATACGTGGCTGTGGTGACCACTGTGAAACTGAAGACAGCAGGTATGTCCCTAGAAAAGGTAAACAGGGCAGCATTGGCGTTCCCTGTGATCTTGTTGATACAATAGATATTTGGCTACTTGCATTGGCCACTATTAATTTCCAAGTGGAAAATGAGTAAAGTCGTTCTGCAAGTGAATGGTTACTCTAGTCCTAGAATGTTACTTTGTTTTCAGAAGGTTCTAGCCTTTGAACACTTCTGCAGCTTTTAGGATGCTGTTTAGAGCACCTGCACAGATAATTTGGGTCCACGGTATCAGAGCAACCTTAAACTTGATGCAGCCCCGTGTTGAGTGCCCTCAGCATATTCCCACTTTGTTCACCTACCTGCGCCTTGATTGAAAATCTGATTTGCGCTCCTCCTGACAAGACTTGAGTTTATCTGTGCTCTGTGCTACCGTTCCGTTTCCATTGCTGAGAAGGCTGTCTCACAGAGGTCATCTTTCATCTCTTCAAAGCTGACTTAATTAATGGAACTAATTATTCATGCTTTTCCCTCAACAATTACACTCTGTTTGCTGTGGTACTTGCTCTGCATCATACTTACTTGGCCTCCTTAAGTAGAGTTCCCCGTAGGACCCTTTTGTGCTTTTACACTGCAGAAACCTGACTTAGGCCAACTTGTTTGGATTCATATAAATCTGTTGATCCTGAAGGGGTGGAGGTATATCGGGACAGTAATCGGTATGACAGTGATACTTAGATTTGTACAGAGTTGCCAACTGAGAGTGGAATTCACTCCATATATTTTGCTGATCATGTGGCTAGGGCCAAAATAATTCCCTTCATTCAAAGTATTTTCAGAGTTAATGTCCATTTTGCTAATAATTGGGGACCTGGAGAATTACACGGGTATTTGAAGTAATGGAAAATGCCCCCTGAGCCATGAGCAGACTTTTTTTGGCTAACTGCCCGTTAGATTACATTCTCAGAGTAACAATTAAGTGGGCTTCTACTAAGTATCTGACTAAAGATTTAGACTACAACATTATGCTGTACTTGTGCCGCCCACCAGCACTCCGACCATGGGTAGGAAACTGGTGTATTATTTTCTCGTCTATGCTTTTCAACATTTTGAGACCTGTGGTTTGTATATTTTCTAGATCAGTCATATCATTTGGATCCAAAAACAGAACCATTGGAGTTGCAGCCAAAAATCAGGTATGTTCTTTAAGACCATTCTGGTCACGTTTTTAAGGGAGAGGTTATGAAATATTGAAGCCTGTTTATGTTTGAGTTTTAGAAATGTAATGTACGTATTCCTTAAGAGCCCTTAGATGGTTATTTTTTTCTTTGTTCCCTTCCTCTTTCAGTGAGTAAGATCTGTCTTAACTTTCTAATCTGCCAACCTTAATTTTTAGTGATTTTGCTACCTTCTAATTTATCTAATTTTTAAAAATTATAAATGAGACACCTGAAGTTGTTTCATGTAGAATTGTGATACTCATTTAAGAGTTAAGGAAGATTTCTTCTAGAAGTTCTATATTTTAAAAGCATGTTCAGGTTACTTAGGTAAGACTGGGAGAACTGTGTCTAGATGTGTGCCGTCTTCAGGGTAGCTGTTAGATACACTTGAATTTGCCTCCTCTGCATTGAAATGGGAAGTAAGTAGGACATACACATGAGCTTTTGAAGTCTTACAAGGAAGTAAAGTATCTCATCGATACTCAACATGAGTACATGTTGAATGACAGTATTTTGGATCTGTTAGACTAAATCACTGAAATTAACTTCACTTGTTATTAATGTGACTAGAACATTTATGTATGCCCCTTCCATTTAGGGCTCACATTATAACCAGGAACCCTTAGGGTTGGGGAGGAAAAAAATAAAGGAAAAGAACATGAAATTTGAAATCTGTTTGGAGAGGCTGTAAGAAAGAGATTGAAAAAATTCTTTTAAACACAGAAAATAGTACTGCTGAAAAAGAAGCAAAACTCTAAACCCTGGAATGCTATAATAAGGCAAGTTGGAAGAGATACAAGGCAAAGGAGAGAAAAATAGCTATGCACACTCAAAATGGTGTACTTAAAAGAAAAGGGACACATCAGTGGAGGAACTGTCTCCCTCAATATGGCTATTTAGAATATTGATATGCCAGACCTTAAAATGCTGTTGCAGTTTTTTTGTGGTTCTGTGAGGAGACTCAGTGGAGGCTCAGATGTAGCCTGTAGATTACTAGATACACTTCAACTCCATTTCAGAATCACAGGGAATTTTAGTACATAAACATGCTTAAATTCCATGTTTGAAAAACTACTACTGCCAGGCTGTATTCCTCCCTTTAAAAGAAGTAGACCAGAGAAAATGGTAAATAGGAAACTGTTCTGGTATTTTCATTACTTTAGAAGTCTGTTTTTAATCTTTTATTTTAATTGTTTCTGTATTTTAAATACAGTTTTCACTGTTGAGTGCTTTGAGTGAAATATACTATGAAGTGGGACTTTTTAATCCGGAGTCTAATCATCAAAAATATGCAGTTAAAAGTCACTTAGAAATTTTGAATGATCCTTGCTTCTTCTGCTTTTTGGTACCGATAATTAACATTCCGTGATTATAGCAGCCCGTGTATTTTATGGCACAAAATGTTTATCCTGACCAATTAACGTTAACTTTTTTAAAAAATGTAATTTGACTTGTAGTGCTTTTAGATCTCCTTATTCGTGTATTCGGTGGATATAAAACTTAATAAGTTTAGTGGGGAAAAAGGAATGAAATAAAGGGATGCAGTTCTTGATTTGTTCAGGGCTTTAGAGGTAGTTTCCCAATCTTTGATTTTATCTTGCAGGGTTTGAAATCTTTTTAAAAGTCTGTAGTGACAGCATTGCCTCCTGTTTCTTCTCATTTCCTACCTTTTGGCATTTCCCAGGGTTGCGGAGAAAGTTACTTATATTATGGTTTGAGTCGTACAATTGACTTTTTATAAAATTATAATTACCGATGTTCCAATTAGAAAAAAAACCTAACTTCTCGTTTCTTTTTCAGCAAATCACTCATGCAAACAACACAGTGTCTAACTTCAAAAGGTTTCATGGCCGAGCATTCAATGACCCCTTCATTCAAAAGGAGAAGGGAAACTTAAGTTACGATTTGGTTCCAATGAAAAATGGTGGAGTTGGAATAAAGGTAATCTAACTGACTAACTTTAATGTGCTTAATAGGAAATGAAATTCACCTATAGAAAAAAACGCCTAGTTCTTAATAAATGTTTACCTCAAATTTCTTAATTAGATGATCTTTTTTTTTGTCAAGTTCTTTTAAACTGTAGGTATATGTTTTAATGGCCAAAAAGTGTTTAAGTGGCATATATTGCTATAACTTAATTAATATCTTATGACTTCTTTATAATTGTTAAAATTTAGGTTTACTTAGTGGTGCTTAAAAAGTTCTCCATTGTGTTACAAAAGTCTGTTCCATTACAGCCCAGTTGCAATTGTTTGAAGAGCACTCGTGTAATGCAACCAGAGATCTGTTCTTAAACCAGCGGAGGCATTCCTGTGTTATGACCTACACAAAATGATATTTGTCACAGTGATTCATCTCTTCAGTTAGAATGGAAATTTACTACTTTGTATAATGTTTTCACTAGTACTTTGGGTAGGGGGAAAATTTACCCTAGATTTGTTTTCTCTTCATCTCTAGAGAAAAGTTCTTTGTTGCATTTTGGGTTTAGTTGGTTTGGTTTTTGGTGTCCTGTTCCTTTCTTCTCTAATGACAGCTGCAACAATAAAGATTTTCTAGAAGAGGATATGTAATAATATATGGAAGTCAGTATTAGCATATAAACGTTAAGTACTACAACGTTTAAAATGTTTTCTTTCCCTCATACAGGTAATGTACATGGACGAAGAACATCTGTTTAGTGTGGAGCAGATAACAGCCATGCTGTTGACGAAGTTAAAGGAAACCGCCGAAAACAACCTCAAGAAACCAGTAACAGATTGTGTTATTTCAGTAAGTAGAATTCAACAAGGCAGTGTGTTTTCTTTTAATTTGCCTTTCTTCCTACCCTTTAAGTGTTATTACTAGGGATCAAAATCCTACTGGACTGTATTAACAGAGTGTTCAGGAGCATTCAGAGTATGTTTGAGTGGTATTTTTAGCAAGAAGTTGCAGGAGTTCCTGACTGGAGGTGCAAATCAATCTCTTGCGGGACTCTTTGAAAAGACTGAATTGGTCGGTTGAAATGGAAGATGTTCTAATGCTGTCCGTTAACAACACTGTTAGACAACCTGTACGCTTAACGGGGATTTTCAGAATTCTGTCCGTTGTGAACCAGTTCACTAGAAGTTTTACGATGTAACCTACCAGTAGTGACAAAACTTAAAAGATTTTTAGCACTGGAAAATCCACTATCAGTGGACAGTTGATAAGTTATCTAGGGGTATTTGAAAAGGACAGAAGTCAGTCTTTTATTTGGACGCCAAAAAAGCAGCTGTAAATTCTGCTTTCCCAAATGTGTAGGGTCACCTTTTGGTCTGCTCTGGTTATGCTCCGCACTAAGACTGTCTGTAACGGACTACATCACGCGTGGTCTTTGCATTACAACATGAGCAGGGTGGCCTGCCCAGACCAGTCAGAAGCTTTGGTGACTGTGTGTCCTAGGATGTGAAAGGATGAGGCAGAGAGCCCTGTCTTGCCCTTGCAAGACAGAATATGTTCTACTAAAAAGGATTATTTGGCTGTTGCATGGAGAAATAATATTAATCTCTGGTAAAATTAAGAATTAAGTTACACGTCAGTAATTTTTCCTTTTTTTTTTTTTTTTTCCCTAAGTAAGCTAATATGGAAAAACTGCTGAAAGCAGTGTTCCTGATTGGAAAAGTGAGCAGAGACCCACTTTTGCTCTTGCCTCTCTTTCTGAAGCAGCTACAAATACTTTGGGGAAAAATGAAAGCCACTGTACTAAGTTTTCTCTTAGGTACTTTCTAGTTAAGTGATGCTATGAATGTATTGTTAGATTCTCCTGAAGAGTGTCCTAGTTAAAGTGCTGTCCTAGAAAGTGATCAAAAGAATTAACCTAGCTAAAGCACAGGTCAGCACCATAAGAAATTTCATCCCATCCCTTGAGCTGTTTTTGCTCTTCTTTTTAGGAATATCAACAGGCTTTGCCAAAAAATGTTTTTGTGATCTTAACAGGTCTACAGAATTACCCCGTCATCTATTAATGCTTGAATACAGTGAATAGCAAACTGCAGGGCGGTGGTGTATACGAGAATTAGCTGTGCGTTACCTTTAGGTACCTGTAGTATTGTCTGTAGTTTAGTTACGTTTAACATTAAATGTTGACTTAGCATTGTGGTTTCCAAATAAGAAATTTCAGACTGGCTTGGAAATGGTATTTCATACACTTAGATTTAAAGCTTTCTTTTATTAGGTAGAGGCAGTTGTCACTATGTCTTAGTGAAGACTCCTGATTAATTTTTATTTTGGGTTAAAATTTGGTTATAGTAAAGATTACTTTGATAATACCGTTTCGGGGCATTTTTTTTTTAAACAGCTACTCTTCTGAAAGTTACGGAACTTGCTAGAAACTAAGTGTAAATGTCTGTTTCTGTTTTATAACTTTGATAGGCACATATTTATCTAGACTGTTGTTAATGTGTCATAAGTGGTCGTGAGGAATTTGTGTGTGCTCTAGACAACTTAAGGTTCTTTGTTTTCTTGTTGGTAGGTCCCCTCTTTCTTCACAGATGCTGAGAGGCGATCTGTATTAGATGCTGCACAAATAGTTGGCCTAAACTGCCTACGACTTATGAATGACATGACAGCTGGTAAGAAAAAAAAGCTACTTCTGTGTAGAAGTGAATATACTATCAAAACTGAGTTAAGACAAGTCAGATATCCTAGCCAAACATTTGTTCATGTACCCGTAGAAACATAGCCTATTAAAAGACATGGGTTAGATTTGAAAGCAGGAATTCTGTTTTTTTTCAGATGCTTATGTTTAATGAGAAATGGTCACTGTGTCAGTTTATGAATCTGTTGTCATTAGGAAGTACTTCTAGGTATATATTTCAGTCCTTTGTATTATGTGTGTTGGATTTAGTTTTTTATTTCCTCACATGGTTTTTATAGTTAAATTTTCCCCAAACCTTAGGATTTTGGGTTTCACAGCTACCATGGCTACGAGTATTAATGAGGTTAAAAAAATTTTTCCCCCTTAGTCATTGATCACTCATTTTCTATCAAATATTGATTTAAGCTGTACCATTTGCCAGACGTTGTGTTAGGTACGGATAGGGTGGTGAGCGGACCAGTCACTGTTCCTTCCTCCTAGAGCCTTTACTAGTTTTTTATGATTACAGGTGAACAAAAAGTCAAGTTACAATTTAGTGTATTCAGACAAAGCAAGTAAGACTTTATTCCAGAATATTTCTAATATGTGTATTCTTTAAAACTCTTAATTCAAGTATCAATAAAGGTGTATTCTTAGGCTATACATGTTTAGAAATATGGTGGCTTCAAAGTTCAGAAAAAGCTGACCCAGTCTCCTTAAGGTACATCAGTTATTTGCCTTGGCTCTAAAAAGAAATTGGTAGGAACTGCCATTGCTATAGTTGTATATTAAATTCTTAATTTTTTTGGATAAGCATTCTCCTGGCAGGTTGTGGTTAAAATGTAAGTATGGTGTAATTAGCCTGCTAATGTTTGTGGTTACATTTCATTGTATTTGCACCTTGTACATTTTCTTTGTCACATCTCTTCATTGAAAAGTAATAGAGCATTGTTCTAAAATCGGAAAGGGAAAAAATTATGCCATGAAAATTAGTATGAAGTCAGGTGTGAAAGAAACGTGTTCACCAAGTTTCCTGCATGTATAATTCTTTCGGTAATGATGAAATTCCTAAGAAAATGTGAAACAAGGAATTGAAACAGTTATTTTTTTGTAGTTGCTTTGAATTACGGAATTTATAAGCAGGATCTCCCAAGCCTGGATGAGAAACCTCGGATAGTGGTTTTTGTTGATATGGGACACTCAGCTTTTCAAGTGTCTGCCTGTGCCTTTAACAAGGGAAAATTGAAGGTAAAGTCATAAATTTGAACTAAATGACCAAAACATATTAAATGTGTTGTAGTTGTCATTACTTTAAGCTACTGAGCCTTCTTAACTTTGTGCTTCTTAGGAAGCAGAATTTTGGGTACTATAGTAACAAGGACTTATTCCTAACACTGCTCCCCATAAAGATGACGTGATTATTTTAGGAGACCCTTAAGTGTTCTTGCTTAGGAAGGAGAAGCATTTTAAGATTATCTTCTATGTAATCATTAAAAGTAAATTAGAGATTCAGCATTTCATTTGGATTTGGTAGTAACATTTTTCATAGATTTCATGTTACTATAATTTAAATAAAAGTTTTGATCTTACTAGTCTTTAGTTGTTTGTGTAGTAATATTTAAGATTCTGATTAAAAATATGATTGAAAATAACCAGATTATTTGTTGTTTTAACTAAATTAGGTACTGGGAACAGCTTTTGATCCTTTCTTAGGAGGGAAAAACTTTGATGAAAAGTTGGTGGAACATTTTTGTGCAGAATTTAAAACTAAGTACAAGTTGGATGCAAAATCCAAGATTCGAGCACTGCTTCGTCTGTATCAAGAATGTGAAAAATTGAAAAAGCTAATGAGCTCTAATAGCACAGACCTACCACTGAATATCGAGTGCTTTATGAATGACAAAGATGTTTCCGGAAAGATGAACAGGTGCGTCTTGAATTCTGCTAGATTAAACACAAGAAACTTCTTGCTGAAACTATAGCCCAGGTGTCAGTCTAGCTGTGGTGTTGAGAGTCTTGGTCCACATTTTCAAGATTATATGCTATATACTAGGACTGTTCACACCATTAGAATTAGGGTCACTTGTGCGAAAAGGTTTTATATTTTTTTAAAGAATAGGTTTTGTTGGGTTTTTTTTAATGTTTGTTTATTTTTGAGAGAGAGAGTGGGGTGGGGGGTGAGGACAGAGGATCTGAAGCAGCTTCTGTGCTGACATCAGAGAGCCTGACGCGGGACTTCAACTCATGAACCGCAAGATCATGACCTGAGCTGAAGTTGGACACTTAACCAGCTGAGCCACCCAGGTGCCCCTACAAAGAGGTTTTTTAAAAAGATCTTTGCTAAGTGTCCTCATGATGAAATCTTTTTAGTGTTTATCAACTCTCGGTGTTTCTGGGCTAGTAATTGAATAATGGTTTCACAAAAACCATTTAGGAGTAAAACGGCAGTCTAAATAGTGATTTTTTTTCCATTAATGCTGGTAGAGCTAATTTTTCTCCCGTTTCTTTTCTGTACCTGTCCTCTCTCTCTCTCTCTCTCTCTCCCTCTCTCTCTCTCTCTCTCTCTCTCTCTCTCTCTATATATATATATATATGTGTGTGTGTGTGTATATATATGTGTATACATATATATATATATATATTTTTTTTTAAGTTAACAAATTACAGTATAGTTAAATTTGGCCCATACGGAATGGAGGTTGTCTGAGGAAAAACAAATTCATTGGGTTAATATTATTTTCAAAAAAAATAGAACAAAGTATTGGCTTTCAGATGCTTTTTCTAAAAATTTATAGTGTTCCTCTTATTTGCCAAGGGCACAATTTGAAGAACTCTGTGCTGACCTCCTGCAAAAGATAGAAGCTCCCCTTCATTCCCTTCTGGAACAGACTCAGCTCAGAGTTGAAGATGTGAGTGCGGTTGAGATTGTTGGAGGCACTACACGAATTCCAGCCGTGAAAGAAAAAATTGCCCGATTCTTTGGAAAAGATATTAGCACGACACTCAATGCGGATGAAGCAGTAGCTAGAGGATGTGCACTGCAGGTATTACGTTCTCAGCCCTCCTTTCTCTTGCTGCTCGTTCCTTAAGCCATTTCTGCTTTGTTTCATTGTGGTGGGGTCATACAGTAAGGAGAGCCTTGTGTCTAATAGATATCACAAGGGAGCACACTTCCAAAAACATCTGTTAAGGCTGTGGGGAGACCAGGATTTTCAGATCCGGAACATCTAGGAAATTCCTGATTAAAAGAAATTTGCAGCTGATGTTTCTTGAACTGCGGATTAGGAATAGGCATGATTCTGAGGAGACACGGGAAACACAACTGTAAAGCATGAATCAGTTGTGTGGTGTTGACAGTTGTTACAAAGCACACAGGGGGATTAGAATAACAATGTGGTGCAATAAGGAATTGATTTGGGGGAAATTTCCTGGGCTAGGAGTATTAGTTAACAAGTGATTTTAGAAAATAGCTGACCCCCTTCCCCCTAATTGATTTTAACTTGCTTATCAAGTAAGAAGGTGGCTCAGAGGCTCAAGTGTGTTTGGCGGAGCAAAAGCACCAAAACTAGAAGTTGTTGATAAGAAAAGCAGCATCTGTAGTTAGGATATCACAGTCTTGATGTAAGTAGTTTTGACTAAGTTTCAAGTTAACAATCCTTAAATTTTATTCTAGTTCGTACAGTTATTTTTGATATAAAACAAAGCAAGAGATTCTATACACAAAGATACTTAGAAGGACTATACTTAATACTTAAAGAAGAACATGTAGGTACTCATTGTTAATTATCTGTTGTATCATCATGATTTGTCATGGGGTTTTTGTTTTTGCTTTTTTCCTTGATAATGGAGTATGCCCCCTTACCTAAGAAGTCTCCCAACTCCCCAGAACATCGGAAGCGTATCATTTCTTTAGAGGAAGAGCTCACTTTTGGTCTCTCTTTTGAAGGGTCCTATGCTAATCAGAAACTGACTTTTAGCGTAGTCACATATTTAGTCATTTTTATGTAACTACTCTAAATCCACCTGTCTGTTGGGTGTCATCTACCCCAAATGTGAATTTACCATCACCTCCTTCATAAAATTCCTTGAAAATATGAATATTTGGGGTTTTATCTTTTTTCAGTTTCTTAGACATTCGAAAGATGATGTGGACAGAGCTGTTTGTGGATATATACACAGGTTCAAAAGTGGTACAGCTTGTAATTGAAGTTGCTGTCAGGACATTTCTGGAAAGGTCCATGTTTTTTCCCAAGCTCCTATGAAACTTGCTGTTAGTTAACTTTTGCCATCCTAAGATTCACTGTATTATCTGACTTTATATTTAGTGATTGGCATAGTATTTAGATGAAAATCCTTTGCACTTAAGACAGTGTGTACCGTAAGCAGTTTTGATTTTGAATTTAAACTTGATATCCGATTTTAATTAAAGGGTGAATGCAATTATTTATTCATAGCCTCCTGATAATCCTTTTTCTTTTTTCCTTTTAAGTGTGCAATTCTTTCCCCAGCATTCAAAGTTAGAGAATTTTCCATCACGGATGCAGTTCCTTTTCCAATATCTCTGGTGTGGAACCATGATTCAGAAGATACTGAAGGGTAGGTAGCAGAAGATAACTATTCAAATACTGTATTTTAATATCAAGGAAAATTAACAAATGACTTTTACAGTTGAGAGTCTGATTACTGGGATCTTTGAACAACCAAACTGATCAAAATATTTCTCTCATTTTGGTGTTAATAAATGGTGGGCTAGAATTGGTAGAGATCTCAGAGTGTTGATTCAGTTTGTGTAGCACAGTAAGTTTACATGTTTGCAATACTGAATGCTTTTTCCTTTCCTCTAGTGTGCATGAAGTATTTAGTCGAAACCATGCTGCTCCTTTCTCCAAAGTTCTCACTTTCTTGAGAAGGGGACCTTTTGAGCTAGAAGCTTTCTATTCTGACCCTCAAGGAGTTCCATATCCAGAAGCAAAAATAGGTGAGCCGTTAATTTTGTGTGTTTATGCTTTTAAAGACTTAGTGTACAAATGTAAAAATTTTTCTTGATGTTGAGTGGAGTAGAATTCCACGTAAAGGGGCGCCTGGGTGGCGCAGTCGGTTAAACGTCCGACTTCAGCCAGGTCACGATCTCGCGGTCCGTGAGTTCGAGCCCCGCGTCAGGCTCTGGGCTGATGGCTCGGAGCCTGGAGCCTGTTTCCGATTCTGTGTCTCCCTCTCTCTGCCCCTCCCCCGTTCATGCTCTGTCTCTCTCTGTCCCAAAAATAAATAAAAAAAAAAAATGTAAAAAAAAAAAAAAAAAAAAAAAAAAAAAGAATTCCACGTAAAGACATCGTTGATTTAGAATAATGGTGATGGAGAAATCTTTTCCTTCTATGGATGAAGAAATTGGCCAGTAGAGATGAAATGACTTGCTGGTGCCACTGTTACTTCCACATATTTGTGTTTAGGGACTCTTCAGTGTTTTTTCTCTTCTAATACAGTCTCTATTTAAAGCATCAGCACCTACTTTTACTGTTAACCTTTCTTCTGGATGGAACATTACTTCCAACTTAAAACCTGCCTCAGAACCCAGTGGAAAAAGTACATCTTTTTTGGTACACTTTTCTTGGAGAGGTTTGGCGCTGTCTGTTTTGACTCCTAGTTACTGGAAGTCTGTTGGAGAGCTACAGATACATCTTCCTGCGTGGCCATGTCTCTTTCCCAGGCTGAGGGCGAAATTCGCCAGCATCGCTAGATGTGTTCCGGACTCACCCTTGCCCCATACCTTTTTGTAATGAAGTTGTTGGAAGGAGTCTGACCTGACCAGTTGTGTCTTCTTTCTTCTTATTTAAGACTAAAAGTGTACTGGCACAGATTGTTTGGTTTTGTTTTTAAACAGTTTTTACGAATTTATTGCTAAGAAATTGTTGAATAGAGACTGAACTTTTAATAGGTTGGATTCTATGCATTAATTCCCCATCATGCAAAGGGTATAATCCAGGTTTTTTAGTATGTCATCAAGTTAACATGTTACCACCAAAACCAAAAAGCTTAGACATACTTAAAGAATGGTCTTGAATTTCTCTTTCTCCTGTGACTTGTCTTGGATGCCCCATAGTAAATGCTGTTTCTTTAAATGGGTCTTATGGTAATTATTTCCTGACCTCTAGTGATCTGATAATTATTGAATGTCAATTCCAACATCTTTCACTGACCTGGTAATTAAATATGTAACTTTCTGTGTTTGTGTAGACAGCACCTTAAATATAGGGCTGTTAAATCCCATATAGTGCTTTGCACATATGAGGTTCAAAATACTTAATTTTGGTTTAGTGATCTCTGGAATAAGACTATTGGTGGAGATGATAGCTAACACTTAGCACTTGGTTCTGTAGTTTTACATGCTCACTGTAAACACTTGCAACTCTGTCCATGGAAACATAGGTTAAATAACTTGAATTAGGACACCTAGCCTGGGTTCAAGCCCAGGCCAGAGTCCACACTCTTAACCCCCCCTGAGTAATGGCTCTGGAACTACTGTATTTTGCATAGTAATTTCAGACTTTGATAAACAGGTGTTATGAAAACCTCTCGTATTTAAGACCTAGGGAAATGTTTTGATTATTCAGTCAGAAAAACCGTATTCCCTAAAGCCCCTGTGGGATTAAAATGCATCTGGTGCTTGATATCGCTTGAGAGCCGTCTACCTTACACTTGGTAACAGATTTTCCAGTCTAGTTTGTCCCTTACCACCAATCTGGAGAAACAGGGTAGGAGGAGGCAGGGACTGCTTGTCAGCAGTGCAATATCTATGTTAAATACACCCGATCACAAGAGTGCCCTTGCTTTTGAAGGTTTTATGGCATATTAAGACTAATCTCAAAGCACTGAAGTATACCATATAACTAAGTTTATTTTATGTTTGTAGTGAAAAAGATTCTTAATTCAGTTGGTAGAGAAAATTGGGGAGATTTAGGACTAGTGTACTTTCAAGCTGTATTTTCGGGCCTTTGACTTCTTTACGGAGCTTTAGATGCACTTCTAAAATTGCCAATTTCTTTTTGTTCCAGGCCGCTTCGTAGTTCAGAATGTTTCTGCGCAGAAAGATGGAGAAAAATCTAGAGTGAAAGTGAAAGTGCGAGTCAATACCCATGGCATTTTCACCATCTCTACAGCATCTATGGTGGAGAAAGTCCCAACTGAGGAGAATGAAGTATCTTCTGTTGAAACAGACATGGAGTGTCCAAATCAAAGACCAGCAGAAAACTCAGACACCGAGGTAAGTTTCTGGATCACCCTTTGTGTTTGAATATATAGTTGATTTAATTCTATAGGAGAAGGGTAGGGAAAGGTTAAAATACATGTTTCTTAATTTTTATTAGAATTTTGGGTAAGGGTGATAATAGCAATTGCTAGGTGATGATAATATACAGCCCAGAATTTGATGACTTATAATCGATTAAACTCTATATCGCTTAATTTGAACTGGCACATTACAATATAACTAGAGTCATAAAGTTTCTCTGAATCATTTTTTTAAAGGCATCGACCACATATTGAGAAGGCGGTGTTAACTGATGATTAAGAAAAAAGACTTAAAAAAATGAATGTGGTGGAATATATACCAAATATTAAAGATTATTTTTAAAAATTGTGAAGTTGACTTTGGTATTTCAGGACTTGCTTTTATTTACATGGTTTGCACTTTTGTTTACATGGCTTGCTGTATTGTGGGAGGAGGGAAGAGAAGTATCTACATAGAGAATAGAAAGTTGTTATTGTTCACGTTCTTAATTTAGACTTTTGTTAGCATGAGTGCAGAAGAATTTTAAGAAACTTCAAGATAAATTAACTGTTAGAGTTTCCTTTTGGATAATAATCACAAATAGCTTACGTGAAGAGGCAGGTGGTGTGATGTTTTAGTTAACATGTGAGAAAGTATGGTATCCTGTGGCCACACAACTCTGTTAACACTGTTACCATTTCTAGAATGTTTAGAGAACATTTACATCTGAGCCTTCATTTTCTCATTTAGAAAAATTTCAAAATAATGAGTTAAATGACCAGTGCCATATACTTTGCCATTTGGCGACAGATACCATTATTCTAATACCTGTTGTATCAATCTCTTAGTGCCTTTTGGGTATATTTACATCATGAGTGCCTTGTTTTTGAATACTTCAGTGTCTGCCTTAGAATCTTGAAGTTCTGAAAGAAAATTTTAAGAGGCTTCAGGGTGGATAGAAAGTAGTTAAATTAGAATGTTTTGGGCTTTTCCCGAAGATGGGAAAAGAGCATAGCAAGCACTGATTATTGGGGATTGAGTTCTACTAACATGTAGCGTATATTCTTTATCCTGAGATCTTCTGAGGTGGAAATGGCTGGATCCCAAAAAGAAGGTGGGGACGGATGCGGTCTTGGGTATCTGTAAGCTGAAATGATGCATCCCTGAAGGACTGATAGTTGGCTATTTTATGCAACTGTTCATTTCATTGAAATGGAGCTGTGTTGAGATGCTCACAGCTGCTGGTGAAATTTAAGTTTTGGAATCTTGTTTTTGGGAGAGAGGCCTGGAGTCAACCTACTTTTTGTGCTTTTGAGAGCTTAAGAGCTGTACAAAGCTAGGTGAAAGTTTCTTAAAGGAGAGTTCTTGACTCATCACATCAATCAAAATGCCTACTACTTGGTTATTTAACTATATTAACTGCTATCGTTGAAAGAATTTCTTACAGGTTTAAGATTTGTAAGGAGTTTTCATGTGTTTATTTTGCTTTTATCCAGTCTCTTTTTTTCCCCCACTTATTAAGATTTCAGAAATTGAGTGTACTGTCTTTGGTGCCCTATAACCTATTAAAGTTATACAAGTACACCTGCTTTCTACATCCTTTGTGCCTGGGCTTTCATTTCAGAAAAATATCCAGCAAGACAACAGTGAAGCTGGAACACAGCCCCAGGTACAAACTGATGGTCAACAAACCTCACAGTCTCCCCCTTCACCTGAACTTACCTCAGAAGAAAACAAAATCCCAGATGCTGACAAAGTGAGTGACTCTTCTAGTTCATTCCTTTAGACAATGTTGCAACATGTGATCATTAATGATATCATTAAATCTGCAGTTTCAAGAGCAAGCACCAAGTTATCTTATTCTGGGTAGGATTTTTCTTCTGTTAATTTTTTATGTGTTTTTCAATTAAAATGAGGAAACTGAATATCCTGCTTTAAACATGACAGCTTCTCTTGATGAACTGCTGCTCCGAGCAACGAGAGATGAATGCATGGCATTTCTTGTCTTCTCTGGTGCCAGACGTATCTGCTAATGTGAGGAGCAGAAAGAGCTACATCCCAGTGCTGTGTGATGAGTTCTTGCTTGCATTAGTCTGATGATAAATACACGGGCTATAGGAGTCTAGTAAACTTTTTTCTCCTCTCAAGTGACCTGTCAAATTAACTATGATCTGGGAACAACCAGATCGTACCTCGAAGTAATTTTTCTTTGCCGTGCTTCCACAGTATGTATTGGAAGCTAAATGAGTTGTGTGGTGTCCCTTGAATAAATGACAGCTCCTAATAAGCAAACCTTTAAAATTCATGGTCTGATAGATACTGCGAAGTTTCCATTGTGACTCCAGATCATTCTGTGCTTTGCAGAACTTCCACTTTTTGTGCAAGTTGCATGTAAATTATTAATCTTTCATTAGTGATTTGGTTTTCTCTTACCCTCCGATGAATTCTAGAATTGTTCATTGGCAAAAATACATTATACACTTGGTAAAAGCTTTCAGTTTTTAATCTCATGCCCTGATTGGTCCTGGCGGGGGGGTCCTACTATGAGCTTTAGTTCCTGACTCTCTGAAAGCCGCCTTTTTCTTCTCTTCCAGAGTTGCGTGGTGGTGAAGCAGCTTTGCTTTCTTTGCCACAACAGCTCCCTGCCATCCCCATCCTTCCCCTTCACGTAGCGTTGAGCATGAACTGACTTGTGCTGATGGTCTCAGTACCTGTCTGGAACATAACATGGGGCACCATCTCATATTCTTAGTTGTAGGTGGGACTGATAGCAGCAGACCCTCTGGAACACTGTCACATACTACTTTGGAGATTCTTCATCCGTGCCTTGTCGAGTGCCATTTTGTGATGTATTGGTTTAGTCAGTAGTTGGTTTAATGTTGGACCGTCAGAGAGTCTTATGCTGACTTCACTGCCACACATGTGCTGTCATCCATTCGTTTCCCAAATATCTGTCGTACTCCTGTGTTTTGCTAGGTGTAGATGTCATCTAATTCATTTTCCTTGTGGTTCGTGGCCCCGGAGCATGCGTAGTCTGTTGGGGGGTCTGTGCGCTAGAGTGAAGAAGGCATGGGGACTGCGGGCTGATTGGCAAGATCATTGTGGGTGAGGCAGCTGGCCGCACTGAGACCTGTGACTCAGGAATACTGAAATAAGTCTGGGAAACAGGAGTTCTAGTCCCGTCTCTGTCTTCATCATTTTAGGCAAGCCGCTGAACCTTTTTCAAGTCCCAGTTTCTTCTATGAAGTGCCTAGAGCTTCAACCTTTTTTTTTTTTTTTTAACTCCCCAGAATTATCCACCGGTGGTGTTTGCCGTATCGATGGGCTATTCTTTCCTATTTGGCCATCCCAGCCAGTCAGGGTATATGTTTTATACCCCTTGGTTTTTCTAATCTGTTCCACAGCTGAGTTTCCTAAATTGTGTTCTTTACCATCTCAGCTAGTAGGAGCCTATAGAAATGGAAACACAGAAAAGTCCTGGAAAATTAAAGGCAATAGGAGAGATACTTACTTCTTTAGCCCTGTATTTACATATTTTTAAAAACTGCAGTAAATTGTTAGTGTTTGCTGCATCATTTCACTTTCTATATTAAGGCTCTTTGTCTGTTTTTACCTTACAGAGTTGCTTGTGAAAAGTGGGATCATTCAAAAACAGATAATAGGAATAAGGATACTTATACATATACTTACATATATGTATGGGTGTGTGTGTATGTATATAATCCCCGCATTCAGCAGGAAACTTTAAAAGGCACTCATCAGTATAGTGCTAATTATAATTGCAACAGGTATAATAGTGGGATACAGGGATTTAAGTATATATTACAGGAGTAGATTGGTCCTAACATGCTTAGCATTGGTCATAATCTATCTTGTTACTATTAAGGTTCTAGACTATGATTTAAAGATGTGGCAATTTAATAATATTTTTGACTTCTGGAGTCTGAAATATTGTTGAAGGGGGTTAAAAATTAGAGAACTATGAAGAAAAGCTTTAGCAGGAGAGATTAAATTTACCATGCAAAGAGAAAAATATCCTGGTGAATTCTTGAAGGAAAGTATGACATGTTTAACTTGTAACTGCAGCCCAGTGTAAAATGTGTGGTGGGAATTAGACGGTCTTCGACATTCTTCTAAAGTTTAGGGACTTTATTTTTGCCTAAGTCATCAGTAAGTATGATAGGGAGATACCGTTGTCATTGTTTCAAGGATTATGTAAGAATTTTTCCACTTCTTTTTTACCCCTTCCCTAAGGTCAATGAAAAGAAAGTTGACCAGCCTCCAGAAGCTAAAAAACCCAAAATAAAGGTGGTGAATGTTGAGCTGCCTGTTGAAGCCAACTTGGTCTGGCAGTTAGGGAAAGACCTTCTTAACATGTATATTGAGACAGAGGTAAGTGCTTCAGGTAAATAGTTTTCATTCTGCTGTGTATTTAGTTGTTTGGCCCTGTTACCCTTATTTCTAATAGATAAATACGTACACTTCTTTCCCATACTCCCAAGTTCTATACAGTTTTAGGAATAGGATGAGTCCGTAACTAATGGTTTTCCAATTTAATGTTTTTAACAAGCTTGATTTATAGTTTTGCATCCTTTTGAAAGAAATCTGTACCGTAGATCATTCTGCCAGGTATATAATTGATTGCCCAAGTTCTTGGAAGAAATTGGATGCCAGTATGTCCTAGTACAGAACACAATACAATTGGTATTTCAGGCCACACTACATTTTTCTGTTAAAGTACGTTGTGCTTCTTTGTAGTCTAGAATATGTGAACATAATTGAGATTCCGTTTTATTTTGCTGAGATGGCAACATTGTGCTTAGAAAATTAATAATTATACCTCACTTATATTTCATAAGTGGGTAAATAAATTTATAGTCCTTAATTTCAAATATGGTGGCAGAATGGTGTGACCATTACACGCTTGCCGATATTAATCCTAATATGAGACGATCCTATAACTACCTAAAAAAAATAATTACAGCGGATTGAGTTTCCCCCCCCCCTTGGTATTAAACCTGAGATGCGGAAGCTGTGTAATTTATTACCTAATTTTTTTTTTTTTTTTTTTTAAATCCCAACCTACTATGTGTATATAGTAAATGAAGAACTTTGTAAGATTTATTGGAAGATTCATGAGGTGTACGTTAGAACTGTTAACACTTTTGGGGGCGGGGTATATAATTGTTGATTTTAACACCAGAGTCTAGTTAAAATTTAGTTACAGATAACAGAAGACTGGAATTGACCTTTTCTGTTTTCTGACAGGGTAAGATGATAATGCAAGATAAATTGGAAAAGGAAAGAAACGATGCTAAAAATGCGGTGGAGGAATATGTGTATGAGTTCAGGGACAAGTTGTGTGGACCATATGAAAAATTTATATGTGAGCAGGTATGTGTAGAGCGTTGTTGTTTTCTTTTTCTGAGTTTATTTTGAGAGAAAGCGCACATGCACGCTCACAAGATGGGGAGGAGCAGAGGGAGAGAGAGAATCCCAAGCAGGCTCCGTGCTGTCCGCACAGAGCCTGATGCTGGGCTCAGTCTCACAAACCCTGAGATCATGACCTGAGCTGAAATCAAGACTTGGATGCTTAACTAACCGAGCCACCCAGGTGCCCCACGCTCTGTTTTTATTCAGATAATCTCATCAAGTGTTTCATCTCAAGTCTGACATTTAAATCTCTACTAGATTATGTAACACGCTTTTTGAAAACGGGAAACTTGAAATAGAAATTGTATAAACAAAGTCTCGGAAAGAGGCCCGTTAGTGATGTGCAATTTTACATTCTAACTTATCCCAGTGACCCTTTAGTTGTTACCATCCACAAGAAAGAACCTATCAAATATTTACTCAGAGTCTGTGACACTAAAGGTATGGGGGCTAGAGGGATAAATAAGAGGAGAAAACCTTGCTTTTAAAGACCTCAGACCTTTTTTTTTTTTTTTTTTTTAATGACTGGTTCCCTTGCCTGCTCTGTGGTCATTGTTTTATCCCATAAGACTTGTTCATGCAGTTGTTCCAAAGTTTATTGAGCACATTATTCCCCTTAGCCCTTTTCTAAGCTCCCAAAGTCAGTGTGGCTCTGAGTAAATCCCAGAAGCCCAACTATGAAAGATGGGACTTGGAAAAAAATTGGCTAGATAGAAATTTGGGATGGTTTAGGGATTAATCCTGAAGTTACAAGAATTTAAACTTGGAGGAGTCTGTTTTGTTCTAAGATCCTTGAGCTACCTTGTAATAAACGTTTGGTTTTTGGCTCTGCCCCGACACTTCCTGAATTTCCTAGATGGTTTGGATCCTGAACGAGAGATGACCCAAAATAGGGTAGACCTCCTCAGGCTAGAGTAGAAATAATTACATGAATTGGTTCGGAAATGATTTAGGTTCAGTGATTGAATTGTTGTCAACTTGTCTGACATCTCCCTTTCAGTATTCGGTAGTTGTGGGAGTGAATAGAAAGTTCCTTAGTCAGGGCCCAGTTGCTTTGGAGAACGGGAAGAGAACTGCTCTTCCATAACCACATTTCAGTGTAGAGATTGTCCAACACTGGACTTCTGAGATACATCATTAAGTCAGTAAGCAGCTTACCAAAAATTCTCAGATGTCCCTGTGTAAAAGAGAAGCCAAAGAATTACTGTTCATCCCTCATGTAAAATGTATGGCACGGATAGTGTTCATTGCTCCTTGATAACTTTTCAGTAAAGAGAATCCAGCTAATCAGAGTGCCTTCCTAGAAGTAAGATTGGTTACTTAGCGTTTAACACTTCTGAGGATGACTGTTTTGCTGTGAAAATTTTTGCAGTCAAGTTGCAACTGATACGGATTCTCTTCTGTTTCCTGTACAGGATCACCAAAATTTTTTGAGATTGCTCACGGAGACCGAAAACTGGCTCTATGAAGAGGGAGAGGACCAAGCTAAACAAGCATATGTTGACAAGTTGGAAGAGTTAATGGTAAGCCCTTCTCTCCCCCTAGACTACAGACTTCTGAGATGCAGCTGGACAAATGCTAATTTATTACATTTTGTTTTAGAAAATTGGCACTCCAGTTAAAGTTCGGTTTCAAGAAGCTGAGGAACGACCAAAAATGTTTGAAGAACTGGGACAGAGACTGCAGCACTATGCCAAGATAGCCGCGGACTTCAGAAATAATGTAAGTCTTTTTATACATCGCAAGGAAGTTAACCTAGATTTTAATAAACTAATACTAAGTTGAGGAACCTTCGTTGTGAACACATCTTCCTAAGTGAGACCTTTGTTTTCGTGTTTGAGACCAGAGGTAGGTATGAACTTCATGGAAAATTGGGTCAGGTGAGATGTTATTGTTAAATACTTCGTTTCACAGGATAACTGCTTTTTTTCCATTCAGGATGAGAAATACAATCATATCGATGAGTCTGAGATGAAAAAGGTTGAGAAGTCTGTTAATGAAGTGATGGAGTGGATGAACAACCTCATGAATGCTCAGGCTAAAAAGAGTCTTGACCAGGATCCAGTTGTACGTGCTCAGGAAATTAAAGCAAAAATAAAGGTAAGCATTACTGTCTAACGTTTACTCCTGTGTTTTCTTCGGGACTCCAGTTGTAATCCTGTGAACTTGAGACAATTCTTTCTTTGATCAGTCTTTACCTCATTCTGACTGAAACCAGATTTCTTATTAGTTCACTGTTGATACTTCAAAATACAGAAGACCTTATGTTTCTGTACAATTTCCTTTTCTTCATTATTCATTTACTTCAATAAATACATTTGTTGAGCGCCTACCATGTGGCAACCATTGGTCACAGGTGAAACTGAGTGTACAGAGGCAGTCCCCGCCCTGTCACAGTCCACCTGCTGGTTCGAGGAAGGCTTCACAGCTTACAAGTGCGGAAGGAAGTGTATCAGATGGTGTCAGGTGCTGCGGGCACAAATGAAAGTAGAGTGTTAGGATTCCGGGCACTGGAGAAGGACCCAGATTGGTATCGCGTCAGGGAAGGACTTGCCAAGTGTGTGAGGCTTTAAAGAAAGCTGAGAAGAAAACCAAAGAATGCTTTGCATCTGCAAGAATGTTTAAACACGGTGAAGGTTAAAGAATCGTGAGCCTTTGAAGTCAGGGGGCTGTAAACTTGAATCCCAGCTCTTCACTCACTGGTTTTCCTGATCTTGAGGTTAAATTATCCAGCCTCTCTGAACCATCTTCTCTCTCCGACCTAGATGGGGATCATAATTCCTACTTTCTAATACTGTTGTGAGGATTAAGTGGGGTAATATGATATAGGAGTACTTTGCAAGTTCCTGACACATCCTACAAGAATATTCTCTTCTCTCTTGATCAGGCCTCAGGCTATCGTTTTGGGCAAGTGTAACGAGAAAATGAATTCCTTGAGCTGTATATAATTGGAGTTGGTAGAAATGTACCCGTTCACGTGTGTTATGAAAGTAATTGAAAATGACTGGATGGATCTGAGTTACCCTGACGACCAGTTTTGTTTTCCTTGCTTAGGAGTTGAATAACACCTGTGAACCCGTCGTAACACAACCCAAACCAAAGATCGAGTCACCCAAACTGGAAAGAACTCCAAATGGCCCAAATACTGATAAAAAGGAAGAAGATTTAGAAGGCACAGAAAATCTGGGTGCCGAGCCTCCACGTCAGAACGGGGAGTGTTACCCTCACGAGAAGAGGCCCGTTAACATGGACTTGGACTAGAGCACACTACGTCGGCTTCGTCCTTCAGTCAGTAGATGTTTCTGCCACAGTATGTGACTCTACATAACATACTGAGACTATTTATATTTTCTTTTTTAAGGATGTTTAGAAATTTTGTGTATTATATGGAAAGGGAAAAAAGCTTCAGTCTGTAGTCTTTATGATCCTAAAAGGGAAAATTGCCTTGGTAACTCTCAGATTCCTGTGGAATTGTGAATTCATACTAAGCTTCTGTGCAGTATTCCCATTTGCATCACTGAGGATGAATTTGACTTTTGTCTTTTGGAGAAAATAAACTGTACTGCTTGTTCAAGAGGGCTGTGATTAAAATCTTGAAGCATTTGTTCCTGCCAAGGTAGTTTTCTTGCATTTTGCTCTCCATTTCAGCACGTGTGTGGGTGTGGATGTTTATAAACAAGACTAAGTCTGATTTCATAAGGGCTTTCTAATATTAATTCTGTCCAATAGAATATGACTTTTTGCTTTGATATTAAAAAAAATCCAATGAGTAAAGCAAAAGCTAGTGAAATGTGTTAGCAGCATGCAGAACAAAAACTTTCAACTCTATCTCTTGTTATACAGCACATTGTCATGTGAAGGTGTAAATTGGAAGAAATGTGGATTCTGTTTGTCACTGATATTGTGAAGCCTTTATGAGCTTTAAAATAAAGTTCATCTTATGGTGTCATTTCTAAACGGTTTTGTCACTAACTTAAATGGGACTGAGGGAGAGGAAAAGCATGTAAACTGTAGCAGAAATGAAGTTCTTTCGTATGAAAAATCCCAATTTTCCCTTTTCTGATACCCCTTACATATGCTTTCTCCCGATAGAAAAGTAGCCTATGTTTATTATATTAAACATTGTCTTTAATATAAAGTTGAATGTAACTCCCAACACCCAGAAGAAAACATTAACCTGTTGCGTATCTTTCGAGCCTTTTCCTCCTGATGACGGGTGTGTGTGGGGACGGGTATACGTGTTCCACTGTTGTGTAGGATGTTTTCTAAAACTGTGACCCAAGGAGAGAAATACAGTTAGGTGTTGTAACTTTACTGCTCTACCGAGTTCCAATGTGAAGACATACGTAAAACTACTTTAACCAGTCCCAGTGCCGGTGGAGAGCAGTTTGTCTGGGTCTTTTAATCTAATCAATCCCGCGGTGAATCCTGTCTCTATCTGCGTATTTTCTAAGGACAAGAAGTGTCGGGGGTGGGGTGGGGAAGACATGCTCATTTAGGATAGATGACAACCACGCTATACCCACTAAGGGCAGCAGTTTTATGCTCTTTTAATGAGGACCAATTTTCCCTCACCAAGGGGCGGAATTCATCTTTTATGTGTTGCCAGTCTGTTACAATAATCTATTTAGCTACTGTGTGTCAGGCTTTTCAGAGTTTAGTCCTTAAAACAGCCCTGGCACTCCAGCTACCCCAATCTTAAATCCCACACTCGACAGTCATTCTGCACTAAGTAACTTGTCTTTGTTACGTGTGGCTTGTACTTCCGACATGATGAATTTGTTTGCCTACGTGTGTTTCATAAAGGTTTTACTCGTTCTTATTTGTAGTGTTTATTGATTTTCCATGTTACTATTGAGGATCTTAACCATTTGCCAACATTCAAACATTTTCCCACTTTGCAATTTCTTTTAACTTTGTTTTTCCATGTAGAGTTGATCTCGTGGTTTTTCTTCTGTTCTCTTAATGCACACTAATACATACTCATTGTACAGTTCCCCATTGACAGGTGAAGGTAGGTTAGTGTTCTGTGTACAATTGGGAAGCTCATAAAAGATGAAAGATTTAAAAAAAAAAAAA
>NW_026057576.1:9587086-9826894 GCF_023721935.1 Panthera uncia | reverse complement strand
GGGGGCGAGAGGAGAGCGGAGGGGGGCGTGAGGAGAGCTGAGGGCGGTTTGGGGGGACCTGAGGGGGGCGTGAGAAGAGCTGAGGGGGACGAGAGGAGAGCTGAGGGACATGAGGAGAGCTGAGGAGGATGTGAGGAGAGCTGAGGGGGGCGAGAGGAGAGCTGAGGGGAGCGAGAGGAGAGCGGAGGGGGGCATGAGGAGAGCTGAGGGGGGTTTGGGGGGACCTGAGTGGGGCGAGAGGAGAGCTGAGGGGGACGAGAGGAGAGCTGAGGGACATGAGGAGAGCTGAGGGGGACGTGAGGAGAGCTGAGGGGGGCGAGAGGAGAGCTGAGGGGGGTTTGGGGGGACCTGAGTCTGGCGTGAGGAGAGCTGAGGGATCTGAGGAGAGCTGAGGGGGGTGTGACGAAAGCTGATGGGGAGGAAAAAGAGCTGAGGGGGATCTGAGGAGAGCTGAGGGGGGCGTGAGAAGAGCTGAGGGGGATGTGAGGAGAGGTGAGGGGGGTGTGAGGAGAGCTGAGGGGGAGGTGAGGAGAGCTGAGGGGGGTGTGCAGGGAACTGAGGGGGGCGCAAGGGGACCTGAAGGGGGCGTGAGGAGAGCTGGGGGACATGAGGAGGAGAAGAGCCTCAGACTCCTCTCCTTGGTTGCCCAAACTGGCTATGACATCCTGACCTCTCTTTTTAATGTTTATTTATTCTTAGAGAGAGAGAGAGAGAGAGAGAGAGAGAGCATGAGCCGGGGAGGGGCAGAGAGCGAGGGAGACACAGAATCCGATGCAGGCTCCAGGCTGTGAGCTGTCAGCACGGAGCCAGACACAGGGCTTGAACCCACAAACCGTGAGATCATGACCTGAGCCAAAGTCGGACATTTAACCGACTGAGCCACCCAGGCACCCCTGACCTCTCCTTTTAAAAGCAAGTGAAGATTTATTAGCTTATGTAAGAAATGAGGAGCCCCGTCAGGAACATGGTCTGTGTGGGCTTCAGCTTGGGGTTGTTCTCAGTGGCCCAAGAGACCCCTTTGTAGGCTCGTTTCCGGGGGCTGGTGGCAGCCCCCGCCCCGCACGTGCCCCCCCCCTGACACTATGAAACAAAGCAAAGCCAGGACTGGCCGCGTGTGGATTTCCCCTTCCAACCCTGTTATTCCGAAGAGGTCTTTGTGTCATACAACAGTTTCTGTGAGGAACGGGGTTTGAAATCCACTCTTGGCTAAAACTCTGGATAGCACGTGAAAGGGAAAAGAGTCAATGCTTGGCTGCACTTGAGATTCAGGAAGGTCCCAAGTAGGAAACAGGTGGAGGCAATGGGGCAAGGACCGGGAGACACCAGATGGACAGAAGGGAGCACCCAGGATGCTCGGGGTTCGTTCTGGTTTTCATGCTCGTGGCTGAAACAGGTGCTTCTGATTTCCAGGGCCTGTGTCCTCAGTGGGACAAAAGATACGTATATTAAGGCTGACCTGGGTGGAACAAGGAGAAACCCAGGATCTCCTTGATCCACAGGACGCTCACCGCTGGACCTCTGCCTGCAGGCTCTCGTGGGACGCATACATGTCACTAGAGGTAATTTAGGGTTCCAGTTTACTGCTCACTTTCCTAAGTTTACGTGTGGGAGAATGTTCTGCGAACGCAATGTCCGTCGTTTCCTTACATTTGCTACAACCGCTCTGCTCTCAGAAATCACTAGTGAACTTTCTGGGGCTAAGTCGAGTGATCTTTCGGGCCTCCTCTCTGCTGGTGGCTCTGTGGCACTCAGTGTCCCCCATCTGTTGCTCCCCTCTCACTGGCCCGGAAGCCAGCAGTCTGAAATCAGGCTGGGGGTGGGCGCCCCCTCCCTCCGAGGGCTCTGGTGGGGGGGGGGGGGAGATCCTTCCTTTCCTCTCCCAGCTTCTGGTGGCTCCAGAAGGTCCAGGGGTCCATTGGCTTGTGGCCACATCTCTCTCCCTTTTTCACATCGTCTCTCCCACATGTGTCCCTTGATCTCTTTTACCTCTCTTCAAGGACACTTGTGATGGCATTTAGGGCCCACCCGAATAATCTGGGGTCATCTCCTCCTCTCATGATACCGAGTTTAATCACATCTGCAAAGACCCACTTCCCAATAAGGTCACATCCACAGGCTCTGGGGATTAGAACTTGCCAGCTCTGGGTGGCCATCATTCAGCCCACTACCGTGCCCCACGGTGGAGGAGAAAAAATATTGCCTATGTCTTTCTTGCAATATTTTCCTGTCTGTGTTACACCAGAGAGAAATCTCCCAGATGAAATGTGCCTGCTTTGTTGTTGTGTAGGAATATGAAGCCGGTAATTAAAATTTGTAAGCCTTTAGAAATACCTCTGATGGTCATAAGGATGTCCGCAAATGACATCTTTCTTCATGAGAGTCACCACAACAGGAGGCAGAAATGAAAGGGGAGACTGGAAAGTGTGTTTCGGGATGGGAGGTACGGGAAGGCGTGACACATTGAGCCAGACAAATTATTTCAGACTAGCATCTATAGAATATTCTCTTTGGGATCCTGGAACTGACGGGAAGGGGAGGGCAGGCCCAGGTTTAATCTGAGCAGAAAGGGCAAGAGGTGGTTTGAGGGATGGAGGGTAGAGGCTGGCCTCAGGGAGGGACCTGGGAGTAGTCAGGACTCAGGCAGGACAGAGTGGCTTCCAGGGTTTGGAGGAATATTATTCCTGTCCCCGTCCTGAATCTCACGGGCATCTGGCCAAGTATCTAGGAGCTGTAGCTGGCCTCCCCTGAGTGAGCGCCTGGAGTGGAGAAAAGACCCCGGTTCCTCTTTGATGGTCCCCTACCTTCTACCAGAGCCTCCTGAGAAGACAGACAGATTGTGCTCCCAGGCTCAGCCAAGTGGTGCTACGCTGAGTTGTCCCAAACAGAGGAGAGAAGATAGTGCCACTATTCTAATACCGCTGGTTAGAGACTGGGGTCCTGACTGGGCTTCACACTCACGGTGGGTCCCTCAGTCCAGAGTCCTCAGCTCCCTGAAACCTGGTGGTAAGACTTGGGCAGGAGAAGGGAAGACCGCTCAGGCTCTGAGCCTGTCATAATCCCAGCTCTGCTTCCTGGAAGGGTCCGTCTGAGGGACTACCAGTCGTCTTGGCTAAAACCAGTCGTCTCGGCTAGCAATAAAATGGCCCTTGTTTCCATCTTCCATTATTCCCTGTTGTGGGTCTCCCTCTGGGATCTCACCAGAAGGGGGGGTTACTGGTGGGCCGAATTTGGATCCCCCGGGGCCCCTGCTCGGATGCCAGGCATCATCAGCATCTCAGATCGTATCGAGTCTCATCCTTCCTACCAGCTGCCCACCCCACCTGCTGGTCCACAATGCCTCACGCTGTCCTTTACTTACAAAGGGAAGAGGACAGATGTAGGAATCTAGAGACATCATCGGTCCCAGACCTGGCTCTTGCCACCTTCTTGCTTATTATCCTGAGCAAGTCGCCTCTGTTATGGACTGAGTGTTGGTAACACTCCCACATCCATAGGCTGAAGCCCTGGCTGCCCTGTGGGGATGGTGGGAGGTGCTGCCTTTTGGAGGTGATCGGCTTGATGTGGGGTCAGAGGTAAACAAATCTGCTTAACGATCATGAATCCAGCATTTCCCAAACTTATGTCGGCAAGGACTGGTGGGTAATGGCTGGCTTATCTCCGCTCCCGTTGCGACCGCCAGTGGACAGGTGAGAAAGCAGGATTCTGGCTGCAGAGGTAGGAAGAGTGGGAAGGGGGGAAAGAAGAACCGGGTCAGAAAAAAGGGCAGATGTTTTCCACTGCTTTGCCCCATTTTCTTCCAACAAGTCCAGACCCACTGGAAGTTGCACCTGGAGGTATCTGGAACCCCGCTTGACATGATTTATAAGATAGGGTTTTGTTTTGAACGCCGCTGACTTCATATAATGGCATTATTTCCTCAAGGGATTAGTTAATGGAGGGAACACTGCCCTCAGCAAAACAGCATTAATGCAGAGCTCTCAATTTAAAATAGTACCAAGTAGGCAGGCTAGAACCCTGAGGATTAAACTCGAAATGTTATGGTCCAAAAATAAAGGATTAAAAATGAGTACTTCATTAAAATGGGGAGAGATCCAGTGTTTGAAGGTTTACATAAAGCAGGATGGGGAAAGGGGTCCGGCCAAGGTGGGTTGGTTGCTTAGGAGGCTCAAAGATTCCAACACAGAAGGGCAAAATCTGGGGGTGGGGGTGCACACAGTTCCCCCTGCCCTTTGTAGCAGCTGAAGATATTCAGGCTTAAGGGATAAGTAGTAATATACTCTGGCCCATCCGCAAGCTGGTGATAAAGCTGAGAGTGGGTCCTCTCTGTGCCTCTGGAGCCTGGGTTCAGTAGGAAGGAGAAAACTCGGGATTTAAATCCATGTCAGGAAGAAGGGAAGGAAGGAGGGAAGGAGAGAGGGAAGGTGGGGGAAAGGCAGGCAGATAGGCATAGTTTGCTAGTCTGAGGCAGTGGGAATCAATTGTCTAGCTTTCGGAGACACGGAGAGGATTGTTTGTCTACTCAGCACCCTCCTCTTCTCCAGGGAACAGTCCTTGGCATCACTGTGGCTCTACGAGACCAGCCATTTTTAAAGGAACAAGGCTGCGGCCCTCACTCGGTCTGAGCCAAGGTAAGTGCTGACTCAAGATATGTCAGCAAGTCCCTTTGCTAGGGATGTGAGACTTAGAACCCCAAGAGAACCTGACGTCAGTCTCTCTGTGGAGTTCAGGCTACAAATTAAACCCAGAGACTGTTGTGGCCATGTTTCCTGCACCGTGGACAGAACTGGTCTGCAGAGAGAGAGACAGACAGAGAGAGAACAGACAATATCACAGGGACAAGGATGGGACGTTAGCCCTGATGGGGTTTTTAAGTTCTTGGTCATAATGTTTCCCATGGTTCTACAAACCAATAAATTTCTCATTTTGCCTAAGCTTGGATTGCCTAACGGGTAGCCAGGAGTCTTCACCGATGTGAGGGTTCTCCACCGGCACCAGCTGGAGGTTCCTGTGTGGTTGGGTCAGAAAAATCCCAGGGAACGATCATGCAACTTAACCGGAAAGAGCAGCCTCTTCCCGGGAGTGGCTGGACATAGACACGTGTGAAATGCCAGTCATGGTGGCGGACGGGACGGGGCTCCTAAAACGTGCCGAGTGAGGATCCAGCATTCTTGGCCAAGGTGGAATAGGGAACAAGGCCACGGGGGCCTTGAGGTCTGGGAGTGGAGGAGTCGGAGAAGTGAAAGAGAAGTAGGCACAGGCTCACCTCTAATTGGGAGTCCAGGGCAAGAGTACAGATGGAGGCTCAGTCTTGAAAAGTTAAATATCAAGTTAACAAAGTGTCCAATAAAATGTTCAGCAGGTGACAAATGTTCTATCCTCCCACCTTGGCGGTGCGTAAGGCCCCAGAAGGCCAGTACGGACGTAAAATTTTGGAGTCCTCGTGGCTCCGTGGTTATGTGACAGTGCAGGGAGGGCAGCCCCTGGCTCCCAGCCCCCAGCTCACCCGCTTTCTCCCTCCACCCTTAGCTTCCTCCTGCACCGTGAGGGGCGTGGATGGCACCCCCAGCCAGCACGCCCAATGTGTGTCCGCACCCCAGCAAACACCCACCCCTTTGCCCCCTTGCTGGGCTGGGACTGTGTGGTCTCTCCATGGATGGATGAATCCCTGAGGACCCTGCATTCATGGCCCTGGACACGGACGCAGGGCCATCTGGGCACGACATCTCCAGGGCCCAGGACCTGCAGCATGGTCCAGAAGGGGGACGCTTCTCCTTCGTCCCGCAGACCCCTTGCCCTACGGGGAGGGGCACGGCCAGGACAGCGCCCCGCTTGCCCCAGTGTGAAGAAGGTCATGGGCTGACCAAAGAGCAGGTGAGCAGTACTGGCAAGTACCGGACTGGAGGGTCAAGAGACTTCCTGTGTTTGCAGCCACGGACTCTGTCCCTTACTGTCCTCATTTGCAAAATGATGGCTTTGGATTAAGGGTGGAGATTTATAGCCCAGTGACTGGGGCCAAACTAAGGTTTGAAGTTGGGATATTTTGGCTTGGGTGCCTTTATGAAAAAAAAAAAATGTAATCTCTCTGAGGACCAGTTTCCTCATCTAACAAGGAGGGATGCACCTTCCCTAGGCTGCTTCAAGGTTAAATGATGCCCATGAAGAGATCAGCCTAGCAAGTGCTCTGTAACTTGTAGTCACATCATTATTCTTTCTCTACCGCTGTTAGGATCTCTGAGGGGGCTGAGAGCTTTCAAATGGCTGCTTTAGAGCCACGCTTGGAAAGGACCCGGCAATTGGCCTTCTGATATTATTCCTGAAACTTGCTCTTCTCTACCCTGAGAGTCTGCATTGTTGGTTAGAACTTGTGGCCTCTGAATTTTCTTGCGCCGTTTACTTAACTGATAACCATCAGCCGTCATTTAAACTCCCAGAACCTCACTTTCCTTGTTGGTGAAATGGGATAATCCATAGGGGTGTTTTTAGGAATAAAGGAGATAATACATCCAAGGTCTTAACTGAGGCTTGCCTGGCACAAAACAGACTTTCAAAATTGTTAGTTATTTTTTCTTACCAACAGCGTCCCTTTCCTCTCCATGGTTCCACCCCACCTGGGGGCAGGAGGTGTCGGGGACACCTGGGTCGTGACAGAGCTGCAGCCCATCAGCTCTGTGCTGTCTGCACTCAGTGAAATCGAGGCTTCCGAGGAAGAAAAACCTCGAATCTGACCCGTGGGCTTCACTTCAAGCTCTAATTGTTTTGGGAGGAAGCCCACATTGGCAGACATCATTTCTTGTTTTGTTCTTCTTGGCCCCCGTCGGGCAAAGCTTACTCTGAGTCAGTCAACTGGATTAACTGGGGAAGAAGAATTTGCCAAGAAAAGAGCACCCTGGTCTCTTCAGAGCCCAGACACGGAAACTGCTATGTGATCAGTGCTCCTTCTGGGCGGCTTCGCTTCCTTCTTTTTCCTGTGCAGGACAATTTAAATTCAACAAATCCGAGCCGATAATAGGCAAGTCTGGCTTCTCCCGGACAGCCGACATGCAGGCGACCTGGTGGCACCGGAGGGTCTGGTAGATGCCGGGCCACCCCAGCTCAGGCGTTCTCCGGGAAGGCTGGTTCCGCTCCAGCGGCAGCTTGCAGGAAAAGGACCAGATGAGCATGCGGATTCCTTAGGCACCTGCTGCCTCCCGCTTAACCGGAAGCCCCCCCTTCGGCACGGTGGTCCTTCCCATCACAGCACCGCTTCCTTTAGCAAAAACATGCGCATGCTCCTCTCTTCGATTTGACCCTCTATCACCAGCTCTTCTCCCTCCTGCTGAATTTGAAACACCTTGGAAAGCCTTCTACTTCCGCCCCTCAAAATCCTTCCTTCCGTGGTCAAGTCCTTCCCACGGTCACCTCCCCCCAGACTCTGTGCCAGCACATGGAGCTTCTCACACTCCGAGAACTCCTCCACCTTTCTCTCTTGCCCTGGGCCTTGCCTCATGCTCCTCCCTCCCTCCCTCCACCCTGCCTTTCACTTTTAATTGCGGTAAGACTCGCATAACACAAAATTGACCATTTTAGCCTTCGTTAACTGCAGGACAGTTGGGTGGCGTTAAGCCCGTTCACCACCACCCATGACTGGAGCTCTTGCATCTCGTAAAATGGAAACTCGATCCCCATTAGACAACAGCTCAGTACTCCCCTCTTCTCCCAGCCCCTGCACCCACCGTCCTACTCTCTGTCCCTATGAATCTGACTCCTCTCAGTCCCTCATGTAAGGGCAGTTGTACAGTCTTCGTCCTCCTGGGTCTGGCTGATTTCACTCAGCTGAATGTCCTCAAGGTGCATCCGTGCTGTAGCGGCAATTCCTTTTCTAAAAGTTCTCTTTCAGTTGGCTGAGTTCTATTCAACTTTCAGGCCGGGGTGTGAATGCCTTTCCTCCAGGAAGCCCTCCCCTCCATGGGCCCCCCACACTGATGTTCCCACAATGCTGTGCACCCCTGCTGTCAAGGGGCAGCTAAGCGGTGAAGGGTGGGGGAGCCTGGAGACTACCCGCTGCTTCCCTGATTGTGGACTCCTTCGGGTCACAGACTCCCTCCTACTCCCACCGTGTCCCACACAGAGCGGTGCTCAACGAATAGTGCAGCATGAATGCTGAACAAACTCCTTGGAAGTACTCACTGACGACTTTCAGCAAAAATCTCGAGACCAAGCCTGAATGTTCTTGATCTACCAGGGACAGGAGGTACACTCACCTACCCTTTGCTGGAGCATGGTTGTCTCTGTGGGGCGATTCTCTGTCTCTCTACTGGATTCTGTGGCCTCGGGTGGCACCCCCTCCACGTCTCTGAGAGCCCAAAGGTACCCTTTCCCTCTCTCCGCTCCATGCACAGCCACTGGGTCATCCGCTCGCCTTCCTGGTACCGTGTCTCTGGAGATGATTTCCCAGTCTGCCTCTCCCAGCCTCACTTCGCCCTACACAGCCTGGGAGCCATCTACTCTTGGCCACTTGGCCACCCCTCTCCGTGTAAGTGAACTCCAGCCAGCCTGTGTTTCAGCAAGTTAACACTAGCGCCGTCACTCGGGCCCGCATTCGGGGGAGGACGCTTGATTCCACAATAATCTGCCCCCAGCCAACAGCTTATACGTAACATCTGGAGCATTTTACAATTATGCTTTCCTTTCTGCGCTCAGACCCAAGCCCTTCTCTGCGGCATGGCCTTTCACAGAGCAGTGGCACCACGCGCCTGCCTCACCACTGAACAGTGGTCTGACTTTGGGCAAACTCGAAGCCTCGGTTTCCTTATCCGTAAGTGTGGATAACACGTCGTACCTCTCCAGGATGTTGTGAGGACCAACCAAAATAATTTCGTGATTCCCACCTGACTGTCAGAGGTGGCCCCGGACAGAAGACCCTCAACATTTTTTGGCGTTGAGTAAGGCGTGTGCTATTGGAGAAGGCCGGGCCCCACTCAGAGAATGTAGGTGAGGTAGCACCAACGCGGGTAGAGCAGTGACAGGATCTTCTCCCTCCTCCTTGCTGCTCATGGTCTCTCCTTCTTGTCCTCAGTGCTACAGCCAAGCTGTCCAGGGAAAGCGTCAGTGTGATTTGTAGGGGAATCCTTGCCGCTCCAAGGCTCACATATAACAGACGCCCTCCTGACGGAACTCGCAGATTGACTGACTTACTCTGTAAACACCTGCCAGATGCCCGCAGCCTCCCAACGATCACATCTGGCAGATGGCACGTCTGCTCCCAATGGTCGAGGGTTGAGTTGTACACTTAACAAGGACCTGCTGTGTGTGTTCCCAGACCTGTTTATGCCAGTGGGACATTTTACTGCAATTATATATTTATTTAAGTGAGATGAAAATGTGCCCAAAACCTTGTAAGAACTGAGATGAATTCTTTGGAAAGACTAGAGGAAGGGTGATATTGAATTGAGGATAGATGGGACAACTTTTAAAGCTTGGTGGAAAATTCTAAAAAATCTAGGAGTCCGCTGTGCTCATATTGTTTTGCAAACACCTTCAGGTTCTTGCTGTACTTAAAAAAAGCAAAAAAGAGGCACCTGGGCGGCTCAGACTGTTGTGCGACTGACTCCACTCAGGTCATGGTCTCACAGATTGTGAGTTCGAGCTCCATGTCAGGCTCTGTGCTGACAGCTCAGAGCCCGGAGCCTGCTTCGGATTCTGTGCCTCCCTCTGTCTCTGCCGCTCTCCTGCTCATGTTCTGTCTCTCTGCTTCAAAAATAAACATTAAAAAAAAAAAAAAGCAAAACCTGAAAGTCATATGTAATGGATTTAAGGAAGACTGTGCTGAACTCATCTCTTAGTTGAAGAAAAAGCCTTGGCCCAACATCCAAAGATTGGGGAATGGGTGTACATTTCACTGTTGCAAGTTGAAATAAAACATTTACTGTACATACGTCGGTTCCCTGCCTTAGAAAACATACATTTTTCAGTAGCCCAACAACCACAGGTGTTGATCCAGTTGGATGAGAGTATTTCCACTGGTTCCCTTCCTGGTTGGGACCTGCGAGGCAGCCCCGCTCTGGCCTCTTTCCTTCACTGTTCACAGCTCCCCCTTTGCATTCCATTCTTGAGGCCAGTCAGCAGAAAAAGGTAGAGAATCAGCTCTGTGTCCAGAGCCAGCTTCCATGCCACCCCACTTGGAGTGGATGGAGCGAGTGTCGGTGGCTTCTTACTGCTGGCTTATGCTGTTTGGAAGCCTTGCCCTGCCCCACACCCATAACAGTCTCCAGGGATAGACTGCAAGGTGTCCCTCAAAGCTCAGATGTTGGAGCCCTAATCCCCAGTGTGATGGTATTTGGACACGGGGTCTTTGGGAGGTAATTAGGGTTGATGAGGTCATAGGATCAGTGCCTTCACAAGAAGAGGAAGAGACATTGTTCGTGTTTCACCCCATGAGGACACGGTGAGAAAGCGGCAACTGCAAGCCAGCAAAAGGCCCTCACCTGGAACTGGATTGTCCAGAACCTTGATCTCAGACTTCCACCCTCCAGAGCTATGTGAATGAATGCCTGTGGCTTAAGCCGCTCAGTCTGATATTTTGTGACAGCAGCCTGAGCAGACTAATGCTCCCAGGAGGGGAAACTAAAACCCAAGCAGGTTCTGCGAAGGTGAATAAAGAATGACACCGATTCTGCTGCTGCCCACGATGACAGTGACGAAGACGCTGGTGATGTCAAACCCCACGTGTCTGAGGACAGAGGATCCCCTCCCTTTCCCTCTCCGGACCTACACACTGTCACGCTCACCAGCTCGTTGGATCGCAGACCCACGTGGGAGATCTCCATGTGTATAACAGGAAGTTTAAGTGACTTGCCTGAGGTCACACTGTTTTCAAAGACAGACCTGTAACTCTAATCCTAGTCCGTGTCATTTTCTAACTGGCCAAAAATTCTCCCAAGGCCAACTTTAGATTCGTGGCTAAATGATGCCCATGATGGATGGTGTTTCTGTGTGTGATGCTCTCCAATTTTGATAGCATCTGAGGCATGTTCCTATGTGACCCCCTGAAATAGAGATTGCTAGTTGTCTACCAAAAATCCTTTGTTCCTTTCCTCCTTGGTTACAGAATTCTGAACTCCTCTTGCAGCTAGGTGTGGCCCACGTGACTGCGTTCTGGCCAACAGGATGTAAGCAGCAGTGTATGGGACCTCCTAGAAAAGTCCATAAAGGTTGCTGATCTGGCTGGGAGGTGCCTCCCCTTTGTCTTGGACCTCTGTTCGCCATGCCTCTGTTTCTTCACACTGTCTGGAAGGTGGGAGGCCCTGGAAGCTATAAGGTGATAGGGAAGACAGAAACCGGAGCCAAGATAGTGGGTAGAAGTATGAAGAAGGGGTCTGGGCTCCTGATGACCTAGAGCCACTGCACCAAGGAACTGGGCATGTCGGGATGGTGTCATCACTCACACAGCCCCACGGCCTAGATCTAAATCATGCAGGCAGGATGTTAAACTGGTGAGATTTGAATGGTGACCTCATTATATTCACAGGCTGCGGGGCTTAGGGACAAGTGACTCATGCTGATGGCAGAGTAGCCCAGGATGCCTCAGCCAGGAAAGGCTGCCTTACTTCAAGGGGGCCCTCGCTTTGACCTGGCTGTTCCTGTTCGGCTCACCTGCCGTTGCAAAATGCATACCATTGATTTATGTCTTGTTTCAGTTCAACTTCAAGGATGGAGTCTTCTGGAGAGCAAGGGTTAGGGGTTTTTTCAGGCTGGAAGAAGGAACACTTGCGGGAATGGGAACCCAGGATCATAATGGTGACAGGGAACAGAGATAGCTTGTCAGTTACATGCATTTTTCTGCGTTAGAACAAGACACAGGCTGGCTGAATCCGTTACAAAACAAGAGCATTTTCCCCCGAGCTTTTACTCGGGAATTGAAACCACCAACTCCTATGTGATATTTTCCAGGTGAGTGATTTTCTGCATTCCATCAACTTACTTCAGTTGTGGTTGTGTTTGATATGCTGGTATTCGGGAAGAATCGCTACTGACACCCGGAATCCAATCAACACATTCGGTTTTGCAAAACAGACGTTCAGAGAAACATAACATTTTTAGAGCTGGAATAAAACTCACAGATCAGCTAATCCCGCCTCTCATTCACAGATTAATGGAAGTGATTGCTGGAGGTCACGAAACTAATGAAGGTGAATTTAACAACAGAACTCAGGCGACCCTACCTCATAAACACTTTATTCTGCAATTTCACAGTTTGGGGTCCCATCGAATGGCCCACATACACTATATAAGGGCTCAGGTTCTTTCCTTTTGCCCTGTGTATTTCTCCGGGAAAGAATTTGCAGACTGTTTCCTGAGGTACCAGCAGTCAAATTGGACAGAAAAATAAACACAGATGCACCTAATGGTCTACCAGCGAAAACCAAAATCCATCCTGGAACCGACTGCCCCACTCTCTTTCACCCTCAGAGAACCAACATCATGTCAATGATCTGTTTTGATTTCTGAAACTGAGCGGCTTCCTCCCCACCCTGCCTCTTCCTTTTCCTCCTCTTCTCCCTCTTCCTCCTGCCTTGCCCTCCCTCCGCTCCCTTCCTGTTCCTACATTACATTTGCAGTGGGATTTCTCTCTAAGACTGCCTTCCAGCCAAGCACTCGCCTGGCTTCTGAGCACATCAGCATTTTTCCCTTCCTCTCGCCTTCCTCTCTTCCCTCCTCCCTCTGGGCTTTTGTTTTCAAATGGCGGGCCTATCAAAATTAATGAACGCATTTATTTGCTCCGTATCAGATGCACACTGAAATTATTGTATTTCTGAATAGACCAATGGTGCTGGGTAGACACATTCTGATCTCCTGAGGGCTACCACCGCACCTCTTTGTTACCTTGGGAATGCTTATGAGAACAGGATCGTGGAAATGTGAGAGGCCTCTGACAAGACAGAAGGTTTTCTTGATCTATGCCTGCTCAGTCCCTTTATTTCCTATTTTGAACGTGTTTGGGGCTCTACACAAAAGTCAGCGACGAGGTCATACCGTGTGATCAGTATGCTAGGAGGCTGCCAAGGAAAAACCCGAGACACATTATTTTGCTGGCAGAGCAGGTGTTCTGCTTTGAGTTGTAACATAACCAGTGAGCAATAGCTCATGAAATGACCTTCTTTTCAATTTATTAAAGGGCAAGCATTTCTTGGAAATCCATATATTTTCACTAAGCTCTAAATCAAGACTGCATCTACCAGGGCCCTCTTAAAATCTCTTCCTCCAGTTTTGACTTTCATAGACTGGGGCACTAACCCATTCATTTCTTCCTTTCACTTGGAAGCCAAGCTTCTGTGTGTATTTCTTAATAGAGAGTGTGTGCCGTGGGCTGAATTTGCAGTGTCTGTCCTTCTCAGATGTGACAGCCGGGCTGAGCATGATCCTGGGTCTCCTTACATTCCAAGGCCATGAATAATTGCCTTTTTATCAGTCAAAGGAGGACAAAGTCAAGCGACGCTAGGGGGATGAGCTTCAATCATTCCCACAGATGCACCCACAACCACCCCCTCCCCCACCCTACCTGGTCGGAAGCACGATCTCGGGACACACTTTAAATCTCTATGTTTACTTGTTCTCTGGGTCATCCCCTGACTCTTTCAGTCTGCAGTTTGTATTCCATGCTGATCTGCCTGGAAGCCACAAAATCCGAAAATGCAGGCGAATTGGATGGACCAGGACCAACCTTAGCCTTTTCCTCCACCACATTGTCTCGCTCCTCCTTTCCTTTGTGCATAGCAGCAACATCCCCTTCCACCACTGGGGGAGCAGGCATGCTCTGGGGATCTGTCAAAATTTCATAGGGCACTCTAGGGTGGCTCCGGGAGGCAGGAATGAAAATATCCCAGGGGCTATGCTGCCCAAAGGTTCCTGGAGGAATAGAGACAAATAAGCATAGTACGGAAGCTAACCTATCTTCTAATCAGAGCAAAGCTTACTGCTAAGGTTGTTAGGTCAACCTAATCAAATTTAGTTCTGCTTCTGTGGTTCCATAAGAAACAACTCCAGGGCAGTTGGCTCTGGAGACTTGAGCCTGGAATGCCTCCTACAGAATGCATCACATGGGTGCATAAGTTACTCAGTACTAAACTAAGGACAGACAGGATAAATTCTAGTTTTAGCACTTGCTTCAAGGAATATCAGCTAGGGAGACAAGCTGACCTGCTGAAATAGGTTCAGAGTCTCTGTACATCGTGAGTCAGGTGAATCTCCTTACTTTAGCCCACTCAGGCTAGGCCCTTCCCTGTGTTCTGAATTGTTCCAACCAAGATATGACCCTATGATAACACATTTTCTTACCAAACTCACTGCATTGAGTCTAGGTGAGCTCTCTAAGTTTAAATGTCTTTAATTTTGCCAATTCTTTGTGAACGTAGGCTGACGTTAAGGTATAGACTGAATTTTGTTTCCTGCAAAACTCACATGTTAAAGCCCCACCCCCCAGTGTAACTATATTTGGAGATAAAGCCTGTATGGAAGTAGTTAAGGTTAAAACGAGCTCATGAGGGTTGGACCCTGATCTGGCAGCGATCTGATAAGAAGAGACACCAGAGCCATCTCTCTGCCACGCAAGGATACAATAAGATGGCCCTCTGGAAGCCAGGAAGAGAGTTCTCTCCAGAACCCGACCATGTCAGCACCCTGATCTCAGACTTCCAGTCTCCAGAACCATTCTGATGTAGGAAAAGAAATGCCTATTGTTTCAGTCACCCAGTCAACAGTATTTGTTAGGCAGCTTGAGCTGACTAATACACTTGGCCTTAGAGAACATATGTAGCCCTGAACTGAGACTGAGGAGGCAGCCAGGTAGGATATTCCATACCTATGTACGCCCCATCTCTGCTCCATAGGCAGATGGTGCAGTCAAGGGAGGATGAGAGCAGAAACTGTTCTTCTATCAGCTCTAAACTAATGAGATAAAAAGGGAGGAAAGATGCTCCAAAGCTGTTCCAGCATGAAAGGGACATTGAATCAATATGTGAATGCTCCATTAATGATGGTTGGAATATAGAAGGCAGGTCAATCTTCTGAATTATCCTTGGTACCATTCTCTCCCTACCTCCTACCACATCACACCCTCCAAGTTCTCCAGCGCCAGTCCCAGGATATCAAACAAGATACACCGAAAACCATCTTATGGATGATGGGTCTGGGGGAAAGATCAAGATATTGTAAAGAACAGCCCCACCAGAGTTCAGGTTGTGCCCTTAGCACTGACTCCTTTCAATTCAGTAAGAAAAAAAGGTGGGGGGACACCTGCACCTGGGTGGCTCAGTAGGTTGAGTGTCTGACTCTTGATTTCAGATCAAGTCACAGTCAAGTCAGGTTCGTGGGATCAAACTCCGTATCAGGCTCTGCGCTAAGCATGAAGATTGCTTAAGATTCTCTCTCTCTCCCTCTGCCCCTCTCACCTGTGCTCTCTCTCTCTCTCTCAAAAAATTAAAAAATAAATTAAAATTTAAAAAGTAATAAAAAGATTAAATTTACTAAGTGTCTAAACTTAAAGGAAAATACCAGACCAATTCACGGAAGACGATGATCCATTTACAAGAAAAATGAAGACTTCCAATCGCTTCCTTTAGTCCTGTGCAGGCAGTACATACATCTTGTTTTCCCCAACAGTAGGATTCGGGATTACAATCCGGTTTTCCTATTTTGACTAATTCAGAGCTCTTTTGAGAGGGTTGATTTGATCAAAGCAATGGGAAGTATTTTAACTCTTACAAGTTCTTGAACTCTAAAATAGATGGTACTCATGACGTCACAACACTGACATGGGCCGTGCGGAAGGTCACATCTAAATCAAAAGGAAGAACACACCTGAGTACAGTGGGAGAGTTAATCACCACAATGCTAGATGCCATACAGCAGTTTCATGGGATGGGGTCAGATCCGGATGAGTGTCCAGCAAGGGAGAGGTACCGGTGTGGCAGTCATTGGTTTTGCTACACTAACTGCTAAGTGTTTATTGAGCACCTAACTATGTGAAAGACCCCATGCCAGGTCCAAAGACATATAAAATGGGTCCCTTGCAAGCTGCTTATGCTATGGTTTTCCTCAGTGCTTAGGGTTTGGAAAGCACGCAGGAGTAGACCAGTAATCAAAAGTGATTTGTAAAGTAGCCTGGCAAGTGCTATGCACCCAGTACTTGGAATAGAAGATGGAGGCTAGGCAGGTGGCTCTTACTTCTAAATTCCAATTTCTCTTGCTGTAGCGTTTAAACTTCTGTGGGGAACAGGAAAAGGTGACTAAATGGAAGTCTGTATTTACCTCTATATTGGCCTTCCAGAAATGTGTTTATTGGGATTCTATATAGCCATTTAAATATGTTAGATTCTAAATATGCTGAACGGAGTTAAATGTGCTTTTTTGGAAAGTTGTCTAAGGGATGCAAAGGTAAAAAACAAGTTCTGGGAATTATGTAGTGGGATATAGGTGCCCCTGTATATATATATGCATAGAAACTTTCTGAAAGAAAATTAAGATTCATTCACAGTGTTCCCAGGATGCAGAAATGGCAGGTCAGGTGGTAAAAGAGGTCAGAGTAGCAACTAGTGCTTTTCATTTTCCATTCTTTTGTGCTCTCTGAAGCAATGTTTCCATAAGACAGAATTTCTGGAATATAGATTTCCAAAAATAAAAAATAATGCACATTTATAACCTCATCTACCAAGAGATAATGTTTGTGAAAACCTTGGTGTGTGTCTTTCCAGACTTTCAATCTTCCATGTATTTCTTCGTTTTAACAAAGAATCATGCTCTCTTTATTTTTAAGATTCATACTTTAATGTTGTCTTGCGATCTGAATGTTTTCATTTAATAATTAACCGAGAATATTTTTCCTGTGAATACACCTTCATTTACGGCACTGTTCTTCAAAGACTGGATGGTATTCCAGTGTATTTGTTATACCATCATGTACTGAATCAATCCTCCTTATGTTGGATATCTAGGTTGCTTCTAATTATTCTCTTTCTCCCTTACGAACAATGTATTGATTCACCTGATAACTAAATCTTTGTGCGCATGTCTTATTATTTCTTATGGCCAAATGCTTAGAAGTAGGATTGCCGGTTTGAAGCTTTAGATATGTAGAGTCAACTTACCCTTCCGATAGTATACACCAATTTGCTTCCTAGCCAAGAGCATATAGGAGTGCCCATTTTCCTGTATCCTTGCCAAGCTAAAAATATTTGTTTCTAAACCCATCCTTAAAGGGTTTTATAGACCGCCTCCCCCTACCCCCCATCCTCACTGGTACAATTTCATCTTACCAACCAGAATATTAAGTTAAAACTGAAGCTGTGCTCATTATAGTATTTAACATGAAGTGTTTATTGTCTACTCTTGGGGGGCTGCAGCTCAGGTCCCTGCAGGCCATATTCTTTGATGTCATAGACGTGCACAAAGCCTTCCTGGTCGGCCACGTAGGCGAAGGCATCTCTTGCTGTCACTGTGATGCTGCTGACCTGTGCTTTGTCTCTGGACTGAAAAACACATGCACATGGTCCATCACACACACACACACACATTGGGTCCATCATACACACACACACACACACACACACACACACACACGGCCCATCACAGATGCACACGGGGCCCATTGCCGATAAAGCTGACTTGTCAGACAATGGCAAGTGGAATGCTGCATCCCATTTGCAGTAAGAACTCATCACTGTGCCTGTGTTAATCTTTCAGCAAGATAGGGTATGCTATATAGATAATCAAGCTAAAAATTTGGAGCCCAGAAGAGTCGCTGTGTTGCACAGTCAGGCTAGTGTCAATAAAGAAAAAAACAGGGGCGCCTGAGTGGCTCAGCTAGTTAAGCATCTGACTTCAGCTCAGATCACGATCTCACAGTAGTGAGTTCGAGCCCCGCGTTGGGCTCTGTGCTGACAGCTCAGAACCTGGAGCCTGCTTTGGATTCGGTGTCTCCCTCTCTCTCTGCCCCTCCCCTGCTCGCACTCTGTCTTTCTATCTCTCTCAAAAATAAACATTAAAGGGCGCCTGGGTGGCTCAGTCGGTTGAGCGGCCGACTTTGGCTCAGGCCATGATCTCGAGGTCCGTGAGTTCGAGCCCCACATCGGGCTCTGTGCTGACAGCTCAGAGCCTGGAGCCTGTTTCAGATTCTGTGTCTCCCTCTCTCTGACCCTCCCCTGTTCATGCTCTGTCTCTCCCTGTCTCAAAAATAAATTAAAAAAAAAAAGTTAAAAAAAAATTTTAAAAAATAATAAATAAACATTAAAAAAATTTTTTTAAAGAAAAAAACAACAATAAACCCCAAGTGTGGAAGTTATTTCCAATCGACTGTCCAACTTACAGGAGTGAGGTCTGCAATGGGATGGGCCCCACCGAACAGCCTCCAGAAGGTGACAGAACCTGTGAGGAGGGGAGAGCAGGAAGACCACCGGGGGTGTGCACTTTGCCTGTGCCTCCGAGTCTCCTGAGACTTTGCTGCCAGGCATTGCAGCCTCGTGACACCAGGGGCCTCTTCTTATACCCTTGGCTAGAATTATCCGTGAATATAGGGGAAGGGAGTCCTCTTCGTGGGTTTTGAATCAAAGGGCTCAGTGGCCTTTTCTGTCTCCACTAATCTAGGCAACTTTCCTGATGAGAAGGGCAGATTCAGCTATGGAGGAAAGGTCTGGAAGTTAGAGCTGCGGCAATAATCAGCGTGTGTGTGCACGCACATGCATGTGTGTGTAAGTACTTATTTTAAACACACTGTGGGGCCTGTCTAGTCAAAGGGATTCTTGGGCCGGGGGGGTCTTTTTCGCCTATCAGCCACAATTCTTGAATGTGTTTTACACATGGGTGTTCATGTAGCAAGCCTTCGTGAAGTGGGGACCCCATGGATATCGCTTGCTCTTGGGAGTTCCCTAAATTACTAGGTTGAAGTTTCCTCCTCTTAGGGGCGAGGGGGCTCTGTGATCCCACCAGGCAAAGCAGAAGCCATGGATGCCTCAGTGTGGAGGGTGGAGAGGAGCCTCCAAGGGCATCTGCAGCTTTGGGGCTGGGGCCATGGGTCCAAAGTCCAGAGGACACAGCCTCCCTTACTACCTAACGAGAATGCGAACGACCACCCCGGGATCCGTACACACAACTTGAGCCTCCCCTTTGCAACCGGAACACAGGTGGCTGGCTGTTTTCAACTCATAATTTTAATTAAAATCCTGGAGCTTTGGAGCAGGACTGTGGCCCACTTGTTACATTTTACTAAAGCCTGAGGGTCATGTCATTTGTGTAACGTCGCCTTGCTAGTTAGTGGCAGATCTGGATTCAGAAGCTCATCCTCAGGCTCTCAGGGGAGCCCTGGCTTCTTCCTCCTAAAACGAGCAGGATACATAGATGATCTACACTTAGGATGCTTTGTTCTTCTTAAGGCTCTTCCGTCAGGCTGCCTGTGCTTACTCGTGGCTCTCCCCTTAAAAGGCTGTGCTTGGTGTTCATTTAGCCTGACTACATGATGTCCTCGGTGACCCACTTCACTTGTAGAGGCCTCTGAGTGGGCAGCTGAGGCGAGGAAACTTGATTTGGAGGAAGTGGGAGTCAGGCCCTCACTCCCTGGGTGATCACCTCCCTGGCTGGCAGGACCGGGGCCAGAGCAGGTAGGGTAAGGGGCTTAGTCAGCCTGGGCTCCAAGGACAGAGCGGCTGGAAGGAGAGATAGCAGAGGTTGTGGAGGGGAGTAGTGAGTGCTTAGGGACCCTCCCTTTCCAGATCCAGGCCTGCAGTGGCCAAATATTAGAAAAGAGCAGCACAGCCCCTGCGGGAAGCTATTCTTACCTTGGGGCCCATTGGTGATTAGGGAAGTGGCCACTGATTCAAACTTGGCTGCTCGAGTCTTCAAGAGGGCAAGACAGGAAACGCTCCGATCTGGGCCTGGTCACCAGGGAGAGTTTGGGTGTGCTCACAGCCCTTTCTCCCACCTTCTTCTGTAGCTCTGCCCCCCAGCACACCCCCTCCCGCACCATGGGCCTGAAGCAGGAGCTGTGCACACAGGGGCGTGGACATGCTGGCGTCCTCGCTGGTTAAGAACCAACCCAGGTGGGGGCGCCTGGATGGCTCCGTCTGTTGAGCGTCCGACTTCAGCTCGGTCATGATCTCACAGTCCATGAGTTCGAGCCCTGCATCGGGCTCTGTGCTGACAGCTCAGAGCCTGGAGCCTGCTTCAGATTCTGTGTCTCCCTTTCTCTCTGCCCCTCCCCCCTCATGCTCTGTCTCTGTCTCTGTCTCTCTCTCTCTCTTTCTCTGTCAAAAATAAACATTAAAAAAAATTTAAAATAAAAAGAACCAACCCAGGTAAAGTCAGGTGTGAAGGCAGATGGCCCTGCCATCGCCCAGGACCCTAGGACTTTTGGAGAGAAACAAGGATTTGGGAGGCTTTGCCCAGGACTTTACAGGTGCTTCTCAAGAAGTCCCCACTCCCTAGAAATTCTTGGATTGAAATAATATGAATTAACCATTATGTCACCTCTTACATTTACCAAGGTATAAAACCATGTGAAATCCTATGGTACTGGATTATTAGTCCCATGGTCAGAGAGAAAGTGGAGACTTAGAAAAGTCAAAAGCCTTGCTCAAGGCCAAAAAGATGTCCATTCTTTCATTCACTTGTTTTTGATCAACATGTGTTAAATCTCTGGTACAGCCCCGACGTTGTGCTGAGAGCAGTGGATAGAAGGAGAGGCAGAGGGCCACACTGAGGCAAAAGAACTACTCCCAGGAACGAACAGGACGCTGCTGGCACATGCGGGACGGGGCTTGTTGTGTATGGAGAAGGGAGAGGTCACAGAAGGCGTCTGAGGGGAAGCGGCATTGAATCTGGAATCTTGAAAGATGTCTCGGGCACTGGGCAGAGAGGGCTCTCTAGGAAAAGTCGTCAAACTCTATCTTCTCTGTACAGCCAAGGGTTGGAATACGTTCTAAGTCCACCTCCCTGCTTCCTCCTGGTCTTCCACTCCCCCTGCTATACTTTAAGCACCATCGACACAGGAGCCACATCTGTCTTTTTTTTTAAGCCACTTATCTGTCAATCCTCTCACCATGCTTACTACATAGAACTCAAATATTTGCTGTTAAATAAAAATCCTGCAAACTGACTTAGATGAAGCCTGTGAGAACCACAAAGAACGTTGCTACTTGAGGTTGTGGGCAAGGAACTCTCCTTACGTTTTTCTCCTGGAGTCTGTGGGCATCGGGGTACGTGGCCCAGACTGAAGGTGCCATGAATGGTCTCATGTAAATAAGGGGCTATATAAATAATGGGGCTGGTGCTGAAGTTAAAGACAAGGGGTGCTGTCTCACTACCATGGGGGTACCCATGAACCAGGCTGTTAATCATTCAGCAATACTTATTTTGGCCTCTGAGCTCACCACAGTGGACATGATAGACTCAGGCCACGCCCTCAAGCAGAAAATGATTAGAATTAGGATTATCTATTTAATGGACACTTTCCGTGTGCCAGGCACTGAGCTAGGCATGTTCTCAACATTCCTGTACTTTAATCATCACAACAATCTTAGGTAGACATTATGTTTCTGATTTGACAGGTGGTGAGACTGTTTTAGAAAGAATTACATTGCCTAAGGCACACAAATTAACACATAGAAGGGCTGAGATTCAAACCAGATGTGTTCACATCCAAAGCCCATGCCCTTGATATTGGATGTTGTAGTTGTCTTTGGAAGGCTGAGGATTCTTAGAAGCAGGATGGAGGGTCCACCCACATGGCGGTATGGCTCTTGCCTGTACCCAGTGCCTGGAATATACCTATAATGATTAGGCTAAGTGTTACCTTACTCTCAGTTTATCAGGTCCTTGGGATTATTGACACAAGGGGGGGGCAAGGTGGGGGGCAGGTAAAAGAGGGGGATATGCAGCAAAGATAAAGTCCCTTCACTTTGCCCACATTCGTCCTGCAGAGGGCCTGCAGTCCCAAGAAATGGGTCTGCATGTCACTTCCCTACTTTCCTCAGGGAGCATTTCACTTCCCTAAACCTCAATCTTCTTCATCTGTGATATGGAGACAATGCTTCCTATTTCATAGAGTTTGGCCAGGAGTAAGTGAGACACTATGTGAATTGTGCTACATGACCTTGCAGTGATAGCTGAATGGGGACGATGAACCTACAGTTCATGGCACAGAGACGCTCAACAAATGGTAGCTTTCATAATCATTGTTACTGAACTCTCTGGCCTCAGTTTCCTCATCTGTGAAAACGGGTACAATAGCACCTATCTCTTAGGGTTAATGTGAATGCTAAATGAGGTAAAATATTAAAAGCACTCAGGAAAATACATACAGGATTAAATATATTATTTATATAATATTTGTATATTGTTATATTAATTATAATTCTATTATTAAATAGTAGATACTATTTAAGTTATATTTATGAAATATTATTATAATAATTATTATATTATATTTATTATGATTATAATATATAATATATATTAATATAATAAATATTATATTATATTTATGAAATATTGTTATAATAGACAAATATTATTTACAAACAAGAAAATATTATTATATTGTTTTCCTAGTTAAAAAGCCTTAGTATCTAAGAACTAATAAATGAATTCAGCGTAATAGTAGGATACAAAGTCAACACACAAAAATCCGTGCATCTCTATACACAGACAAGAAACACTCTGAAAAGGAAATTGCAAAAACAACCCCAGTAGAATAAAAAAGAATAAAACACTTAGGAATTCACTAAGGAAGTGAAAGACTTGTACAACAAAAACGACAAATAAATTCAAAACATTTATTTATGTTATGAAAGAAATTGATAACCTAAATAAATGGAAACATATCCATGTTCATGGATTGGCAGACTTAATATTGTGAATACTACCCAAAGTGATCTACAGACTCAATGCAATCTCTATCAAAATCCCAATGATGATTTTTGCAGAAATAGAATACCTATCCTAAAATTCGTATGGGATCTCAAGGACCCCGGACAGCCAAAAATTTTTCAAGATTTTTCTAATCCTGAAAAAAAAAGAGCAAAATTGAAAGACTCACACTTTTTGATTTTAACATTTACTGTAAAACCATGGTAATCAAAACAGTGTGGTACTGGTATAAAGACAGACATGTAGATGAATGGAATAGAATAAAGATCCCCAAAATGAACCCTGACGTTTATGGTCAAATGATATTTGACAAGGGTGCCCAGATTGTTCAATGGGGAAAGGAGAGTCTTTTCAACAAATGGTGTGGGGAAACTGGAATATCCACATGCAAAAGGATGAAGTTGGACCCTTATCTAATGCCACATACAAAAATTAACTCAAAATAGATCAAAGGACTAAACGTAAAACCTAAACGAGAAAAACTCTTGGAAGAAAACACAGGCCAAAAATTTCATGACGTTGAATGTGGCAATGATTTCTGGGCTATGACACTAAAGGCACAGGGACAAAATTAAAAATAGACAATTTGGACTTTGTGAAAATTTTGAAAAATGTACATCAGAAGACACTACCCAGAATAAAAGGGCAACCTATAGAATGAGAGAAAATATTTGCAAATCACATATCTGGTAAGGGATTCATATCCAGAATATATAGAGAACTTCTAAAACTCAACAACAACAACAAAAAACCCCAAACAACCTGATTCAAAAATGGGCAAAGGACTTGAACAGATGTTTTTCCAATAAAGATATACAAGTGGCTGATATGCACATGAAAAGATGCTCAACATCACTGATCTTTAGGGCAGTGCAAATCAAAATCATAATGAGATACCCCCTCATACCCATTGAGATGACTATTAAGACAAACAAACAAACAAACAAACAAATGAAATAACAAGGGTTGGTGAGAACGTGGAGAACTTGGAAACCTGTGCACTGTCGGTGGCCATGTAGAATGACAGAACCACTGTGGAAAATGGTACAGAGGTTCCTCAAAAATCTAAAATAAAACTGCCACACGATCCAGTAATTCTACTTCTGGATGTATACCCAAAAGAACTGAAAAGCAGGGTCTTGAAGAGATACCGGCACACCCATGCTCACGGCAATGCTATTCACAGTGGCTAAAATGCAGAAGCAACCCAAGCGGCTACTAATGGGAGAAGGGATAAGCAGACTGTGGTACATCCACAATGGAATATTATTCAGCCTTAAAAAAGGAAGGAAGTTCTGTGATATGCTACAGCAGGGTGAAACTTGAGGACATTACATTAAGTCAAATAAGGCAGTCACAAAAAAGACAAATATCGTATGATTCCACTTACACGAAGGACCTACGGTAGTCAAAATCGTAAAAATAGAAAGTATCATAGTGGTTGCAGGGGATGCGGGGAGGGGAGAATAGGGAGTTAGTGTTTAGGGGTGACAGTTTCGGTTGGGGATGATGAAAGGTTCTGCGGACAGGAAGTGGTGATGGTGCGTAGCCACGTGATTGTGTTTAATACCACCCAACTTTAAGTTTTGGTGTGTGTGTTTTACCACAATAAACAAAGAGGAGGAGGAAAGGAGGCAGAGGGGAGGGAGGGGGAGGAAAGGGAAGCGGAGGAGCAGAGAGAAAAAGCCTTAGTCTCCCAGTGAGCTCACTGCTTTCCTGGATTTTAGCCTGGTTGAAATCTGCCTCTCTCTTTCACTCTCAAATTCTTTCTCTTTGTTGTGAAGGAAGATGTAACGATCCCGAATATAAGGAAGAACGAAGCTAAAATGTTGGAAAGTCAGCAGAAAGGATGTGTTTGCAGCTCATTTGGCTTTGCCTGCTCTCTCAGCTCCCCTCTCTACTAAGAACGACTTCAGAAGAATTGTCCAGACAGTTTTCCAAATAAGATGATGACCTCTTAACCAATCCCATGTGAAAAAGACCACTGGGTTCTTTGACCTTCCAGAGGAGCCGGGACTGGCTCTTTCCTGGAAGGGTGGGGAACTTTCACATACTTTCACCTCGTTTTTTGCAATGTAGAAATGTGAATTATTGGTAACGATGGCTGGCTTTGCATTTGGGGAGCAGAAAAGGAGTTTCTCAAAGCCAACAGTCACATAACTTGAAGCAATAAATGCTGCTGCAAACAGGGTTTTAAATTAGAGCTGCTGGCTGAAAGGTCAACATCACATTCTTGGCCAGTGACTTTATTTTCATTTTAATGGCAATGAAAATAATCTTTCAGAAGGAAATGCCATCACTTTTTCCCCAAAGGTTTTTAAAACTTTTAGGCACTCTGGGAAAGAGCTTCATAGAAGAATCTTTTTTGTTATAGTAAAGGGGGTAGGAATAATAAGTCTATAGGTAAGAATTTCTTTTTAATCTCATGGTGCTTAGTGGTTTCCGTTGCTAGCCGCTGCCTTCCGGAGTGTCTCTCTCGCAGCCAGAGGCTGATCACATTGCTTTACCATTATTTTACTTACTGGGCATTCATATCTTGTCTCTGAATTTAGACTGTGAGCCCCCTGAAGGCAGGGTCAGGCCTCGCATCTCTCTCTCATCTTTTCTATGCATCTCCCTCAGGGTTATACCCATGGGAATGGTTCAAAGATATTTTCTGATCAAGTAAGTCATTAGAACTTTTCCTTGGCTAGTAAGTTATCAAATGCCGAAAGCAGGGATTGCAGGGTAGGGTTGTCTGAGGGTTTGCTGCTTGGGCTTCAGGAAATGCAAGAACTTACCAGTTTTATGCAAAATCACCAGTGCCCTGTGTCTCCCCTGTTGGGGCTCCATGGGTATGAGGTAGTGGGTCCCCTGGCTGTTGGCAGATGAGTGGCTGCAGACTGCGACTTGGGAAAAATAAGCCTGGACTCTGGAGGTAGGGCAAGGACTGGTAGGAAGCCTTTGGCGGCTGTGGGTTCCCACGGTTTTCCATCCAGCACAGCCAGCCATGAAACTGATAGATTAGTGTGTGTTTCAAATGGTTCATGACTTAGAGGGAGAGGGGTGTAGTTACCAGCCCCAGGACCCAGCCCTGGACCTGCGCATAGCAGGAGCTCATCAATATGTTTTGAATGAAGATGTGAAAGAATGGGCCCGTGATCACATTAGCAGAGAGAGGGGGTCTTGAAGAAATGGAACCAGGGCAGAGAAATTAGAGAGAATGGGGTGGGAGAGTGAGGAAAAGTTTTGCAATAAAATATACAAGTAGTAAGGACTGACCCATGTGGGGGCGTGTGGGGGATCATGGGACCCTGGGGGCACCCGAAGGGCTAATGCGTGTGGTGAGAGTGGCATTAAGCTTGAGGGCACACAGCTGAGTGACACATCAGGAGATGATGTCTGAGGTGGGATGGGGGACAGGAGTGATAGCTGGGAAAAGGAGCCCATAAAGAGTGGTGTTAAAGACACAGGGCTAAAATCGGCACTGTAGCAGAGACCAAGGGGCTCAGCAAGAGAGACAATCCTTCATGTGGACAGTGGATGAGACAAGGCTCCCAAAGGTAGTGGGCAAGGCTGTGAGATAGGCTCTGATGGATGAGTGCCTGGGATATGGACTGAGCTAGCTAAACTCTTAAGCTCCCTCCCAGCTTTGGGAATTTCCATTTGACAGGTTAAACCTGAAACCAGGCTAATCCCTTCTCACCTGGATGCTGTCCAGAACTGAGATTTCTTTAGCCGATGAGCCAGGAGTCCAAGCCTGCTGGGGCCTGTGCAGAACGGCCATGGAGCCTGCCCCTCACCTACCTTTTCTTTCTTCTGCAACCATGAGAGGGGCTGGGAGTGTTCAGCTTGCAGTAAATGTGGCCTGAGATGACGTTCCAAATGATGACCTCTCCATCATAACTGGAAGTCACGAGAAGAAAAGGTGGGCATTGAGCCACACAGAGGATGTCCTCTTTGTGCCCATGGTTCTGAGAAGGAGACAGATGGAGAGGGACAGGGTAAGAAATCAAATTCCCAATCACCCATAGCTAGTTCTCCTTCATCTGATCCCTAAGACAGAGGATGCAGACGGGTTCCTCCTCCTGTGCTTGCCCATGATGGAGACTCACCTAGAACCTCATGACCCGGCCCCAAGGATCAGGGCATCCTTCCAGGCAGGAGTCTGTGTACAGGTCAGCCAGAGAGGTGCTGCCTCTCCTTGGGTCAGTTCTACTACCTTCCCCAGGGAAGTGATAATCCTAGCAGCTTCCTGACCTCCCCACACAGCTGGCAAATGGAGCGTTTGCAAGGAGCCCTGTTTGGGGCTGAAATGGTGATGGCAATGGGATAATGGAAACCAGCTCTGGGCCAAGGTGGTTTGGCTTCCCAACAGCTCAGTTCTAAGCTCCAGAGTGTGCTGTCCCTTGACTTGATTCCTACAGGGATCCCATCTGCGGCTTACACATGCAGTTAGGAATTTAGATCACCTACTCTCCTTGAAAGGAGGATTTGGATATGGATCGTTAAGAAAGATGAGAAACCAAAATGGAGTTTTTTGAGGGCAGTGCTGCAGAGAGCTTAAAAAAAAATTCTCACTGGGGTACAGTTTCCATGTGAAGAAAATTGGCTTCTCCTGGTGCTGTAGAGGCATCATTTCTCCCTTGCCCTCACACACTTTCCACAGAGTGTCCCCTGGGGACCTGTCCATGTCATCTAAGATGTCCCTTCTGCCTGAAAGTGGCTGGGAAGGTGGTGGCATAAGACAGTTGGAAAAGAGAAGGTCAATGGCTCTCTCTTTCCCACAGTCTTCTGCCAAATCCTGTCTCCTTCTGTGACTTGTGACCATGTATGTCTGGGATCTTCCTCCTCCTCTGATCCCCCACTGCCCACACCATGAAGTGTACATGCCTTAGCATGACTGTCAAGCTCTAACTTTTCAACCTCATTTCCCTCCTGTGTCTGATGCCCCAGCCCCTCAAACTTTTCATAGCCCTCCAGACAACATGCTTTTCATGCATGCTTCCCGACTTGGCTCATGCTTTCATGCTTTCCCCCTTCCCATCATCTACATTGCTTTCCTCACCTCAGCCTCCTGGGAAAATCCTAGTAATCTTTCGATCTCCTGTGTGATGTTAGAGCAAAGTTAGTAGTTCCCACCTCTAGGCTTCTCCCACATCTTTTACGTTATTATATCATTTGTCACATTGCATGATTATTATTTCCGTAGTTTATCTCCTCACCAGGCTGTGAGATTCTGGGCCAAGAATCACATTGTTTTTTAAAAATATTTTTTAACGTTTATTTATCCTTGAGAGACAGAGCATGAGCAGGGAAGGGGCAAAGAGAAAGGGAGACACAGAATCTGAAGCAGTCTCCAGGCTCTGAGCTGTCAGCACAGAGATCGACGTGGGGCTTGAACCCACGAACCATGAGATCATGACCTGAGCCGAAGTCGGACGCTCAACCGACTGGGCCACCCAGGCACCCCAGGAATCACATTTTATTCACGTTGTATCTCCTGGGCCTATCCATTAAGCATGACACTATAAAAGTGCCCAAAAATACGTGTTGAGTGAGTTAATAGTTGAATAAATAAATATTTGAATGCACTAACACTTCACTGACTTGTCTGACAATGCCTCCTTGCAATGGCCTTCACTTCCAGGCATTTTCTGCATGACTTTGTTCTTTCACTCAATAATCACTAATCTGCGAACTCCGGGAAGGCAGAGATCATGAGATGACCCTTTTGATCATAACTTCATCTTCAGTGAACAAAGCACACTTGGTCCACAATCTGCACTTGGCATATGCTAGTTGAATGGAATCAAATCAATTAGGCATTGCTATAAAGTGGGCACTGGGCTAGGTCCTGGGAATACCATGGTGAAGGCAGACAAGGCCTGGCTTCATGGAGTTTGTATTCTAGTGACTTGTACCTTTTGGAATGTTTATGGGGGTTTAAGGTAGGGTTGAGCTATAGCACACGGTTGGGCACAGTGACTTTGCTTTCTTAGCACTTGTCTTATTGGCTTGGCATCCAGACAATTTTGATGGAGGTCATTCAACCATAGGAGGCTGTAGAAAGTTGGGGCACTTTGCTAATAAGAATTACAAGAAGTCTCCCGGTTATGGGCCCCCAACAAGCCACAGGGCAGGAATGTCATCTCTTCGGCTCCCTGGCTGCCCAAAGGTGACACAGCAAATGCATACAATTTTGCGTGCCAAGCAGAAACAGGAAGTACATGCTTCTTTGAGGAAAGTCACACCCACCACATCTTGGGCTGGCATTCCTGTATTACACGAATCCTGGCTGAGCTCATGGAGAGCTGCATGGATTGGCTTCTGTAGCCCCATGCCCCAATCTGAACACAAGGCCATCACTCTTCCTGGAGGGGAAGCAGCTGCCTGGAGCCCAGTACTTCTGGCTCTGCCTGGACCCCAGTCATGATTCCTGCCACAGCAGAGGCTTTTGAGGTCCTTGTGACAACCCTAGGCAGGCCCAGGAGAGTCAGGGTGAGCCTCTGAGTGACAGATATCCTCAACATGTGCCACTGTTTGGGTTGAGAGCCAGACAGTGTGGACCAGGGCTCACCAGGTCATCCTGCCAGTGTGGCTGCGGCTTCCAGAAGTGATGAAAGTCACATGGTGCATCCTGTATGCAAAGCCAAGGAAGAGACGTTGTATAAGCAGTAAAATGAGCTGCCAACACACTCACAACTTCAGAGAGAAGGTGTTGGCACATTTTATAACCCTACCCCTCACCCCACCAGTGATGTAGTTTTTCGAAATGTCAAAGCAAATTCCTCTAGTGCTAGTGGGAATAAAAAGCAATCCACTTCTGACGTTTGGGTGATTGCATTTCAACAAATCATATGTCAGCTGACAAACTCTCCTTGGATGGTCTGCATAGCTTTGCCTTCATAATAAGAAGCCATAGCTGCTGCATGTGTTAAAACAAAAGCCGTCAGCTCAGGAACCTATAATACCAAAGGATGGATTCAACACCAGAGCTTCTCAGGTAGTCGTCTCTCAAATCATCTGGGGATGCAAGGCTTAGGCTGTGAAATACGGCTCGCCTTCAAACGAATAAAGAACTTACAATGTTTAAAGACCTTCAGAAATCCATGACCATCCAGCATAGTGAGCAGGGGAAATAAAATGTCACAGGTAGATTTAAAACTTAGTTTCAGTCAGCATTTTCAACTTCTCCTGTCCCTGAATCCTTTCTCCATCTCTAAGCAATAAAAAAATACTTTTTCCCCCCAGAGATGCTTATAGATGGCATTTCATCTCCTCTTCCCACTTACAGAGGGACCAGGGCATAAAGACAAGGTGGGAGGAAGAAGGGAGAAAGTAAGGGCTGGACAATTGACAGAGTGGTTAGCCCTCACTTAGGGGCAAGGATATGCGAGATATGCTGACGCCCCAGCGTGCCCGGGGAGGAGGGAGCATGACAGCCCGGGTACGAGGGGTAAGAATACATGGCAAAGTGTGGAGAGCTCCACGTTCCAGGCACGGTCTGCTTTGAATTCCCAGGGATGCCCTCTGTGCCTCTGATAGCTCTTCTAGCTAACGCTTCGTGATACTGTGACTTACGATAAGAAATAGGTATTTGGTCTCTGTCCCCACTTCTGGCAGATAGCTCCTAAAACCCTTGGAATTCCCTAAGTGCTGAGAGCATGGGAGGTGTCTGAAGTTGGTGGGGGGGCATGAAGACCGGGCTTGTGGGACTGAGCCTGTAACCTGTGGATCTGATGCTATCCCCGGGTAGATGGGCCAGGATTGAGCTGAATTGCAGGACACCAGCTGGTGTCAGAGAATTGATTGTTGATGTGGGAACCAGCGCCCTCCCAGAGTTAGGTGAAGAGTCATTATACTTCCTCCCATAAAAGAGAGCTAGAGGGGTGCCCGGGTGGCTCAGTCAGTTAAGCGTCTGCCTTCGGTTCAGGTCATGATCTCATGATTCATGAGTTGGAGCCCCACATCGGGCTTTCTGATGTCAGTACAGAGCGCGCTTCAGATCCTTTGTGCTCCTCTTTCTCTGCCCCTGCCCCACTATGTCTATCTTAAAAATAAATAAATAAACTTAAAAAAAAGAAAACTAGAGGGAAGAAACAGAAACAAAAACCAAAGTAAAAAAGGTTTCTAAAAGGGAGGAAGAGAGGGAGGGAGGAAATTCTTCTGTCTCTATCATGGCTTCACTTGTAGAGAGAGCAGAAGTCTAAAGAACTACTACAAACTGATTTTAGTGTGAAAAGAATCAAGGGTAGGGTTGGTGGGGCGAGGATAGCAATCTGAAGCAGGGTTTTGAATAGCTCATTTTGTACATTTCACTTACAAAATACACATTTATTCTTCTGTCCCATCCAACAGCTATGATGCACCTAGAACAGTAACAGAGTAGTAGTACATCTCAATACTTGAGCTTATCATCTCTTTACTTTTTGCAAGCAATCAATACTGTGGTTTAATTTTGCCATGTCTATATGATAAATGGAGAGAGCAAGATAAAATGTGATTTGATAAATTAGGGTCAGCGCTTTCACTGCTACTTAAGGGATCTATAATTTCCGAGGTCTATGGATGCTACTCCAGGAGCAGTTGCCCTCCTGAAGGTTAAGTGATCCTAAGAGCTCGGTTGAAACACGGAGGCAAGGGCACAAACAGAAACCAATCGGGAATTGTTTTCACTCTTTTTGTGTTCAGGAGAGAATTTATTGGAATTTTATTCTTGGCCTGGTGGCTGCTGAATTTAATTACTCTGGTAATCTAGTCTGTGATTTATTCTTCAAGAAAGCATTTGGTGGAGAGATACAGTGTTCCCTATCTCTACCTCTAAATAGTCATCAAAATGTGCAGAGAATTGCTTCCAATATTCTAGAAGAGCCTAGTTGCCTAAATTACCATCAGGGAACAACCAGGGTCCTCGGGGATGCTTTGACATATTTCCTTGTGGAAAATTCCCTTCATTGTCTTAGTGTCCTCCTCCAGCATAGATTTTGTATCAAAAAGATGCATCCCCCTCTTACATCCAAGCTGAATATAACTCACTTATTTTGGTTCACCTCCAAGTAGGTACAACCACAGACTTCACTTTGCTTTTCATCTAGAAAGATAACATTGTCAACTTCTATTAGACATTCTTCTTTATTAGTCCTTAAATCAGTTTACACATGTTGTCTCAATTCAATGATGATTGGGGAAAAGTTACATACTAACTTTCTAGTTTTCAGACCACAGTTAGGTGTCTTTCAAACCACCAAAGCCCTGCTGGTTTCCTGCACAGCCCCCCGCCCCCCGCATTGCCCTAAAATGCTGGTTCTGCCCTTGCTCAGCTTTGGGAAGAAGCTCACCTTCTCCTGACAGGACCCTACATGGTGCCCGACCCCTCCTGAGTGAGGAGACAAGTGAACACAGGCAGGTCAAAAGCAGAACTTGGAATCACAAACTCATTACTTTGAGTGATTTTTGTCTTTTTTTACTTTGGATTCTTTTATATTCTCTGGTAGTTGAAAAGTTTTTGCCTCTTATCTTCCTCATGGAAAGTCAACAGGCCAGAATTGTGGAAATTCGACCAAAATCAGGTACAGCACATGAACAAGTGGAAAAGTGGCCTTGGAAAAAAAAATCACTAACACACAAAACAGACTAGCTTTTAGTTTGCTCATCCATATTTTGACTTATGTGATGTTTAAAATGTTTAGAAAGCTAAGCTCTTTTAAGAACGCAGATAAACATACCGGGTGATGAAGGAGCAGGTGCACAAGGCTTAGCTGGGAGCACATACATTCATGTAAAGTACGTCTCTCCTCAGTAGAAGTTTAAAGTCATTGGTAAAATGAAGGGCCAGAGAAAAAGAATGTAGGATTGTCACATGCACCCTAGATCCCATCTCATTTGTTTCTTCTACCTTGACAACAAATGCCCAATCTTGCATCATTATGTTATGGGGAGCCTTGGTAGGAAGCGACTTGGCATGTTTCAGTGTGTGCAGACAATGTCCGTTGTTGTAGCTCCATATCTTCAGGCAGCCGTCTCTGCCCCCAGTGACTAGCCTGGAAACAGTCTTCTGTTAGGAAATCATGTCAGAGAGCTCACTGCCTAATGGCTGAAGCTACTGGAGAAGACACATACCTTCTTCCACTGGAGTCAAAGGTCAGAATGTGATTCCAGCATTGCCATGAGCCCCAGTAAATCCAGAAACAGCCTTCCTGTTTCAAAGTCCCATACTTTTACCACCTGTATCCGGAAGTGGAAAAAAAATAGTGACCTTGAGATACTGGCTATCAAATTAAAGGGAATTTGCATTCAGAAGTCTAGTGCCACAGATATGTAAGATGAAAACTTACCCCGAAGGTATATTTACTTCCAATACAAGTTGGCTTACCTTGGTGTATTCATTTGCTGGGCTATATTATAAAATACCACAGAACAGGGGGATTAAACAATAGACATTTAGTTTCTCACAGCTCTTGGGGCTGGAAGTCCAAGATCAAATTGTTTGCAGGTTTGGTTTCTTTTGAGGCGTCTCTTCCCGGCTTGCAAATGGCCACCTTCTCATTGTGTCCTCACATGGTCTTTCCCCTGTGTATGCACACCCAGGGTTTCCTTATGTGTCCACATTTTCTCTTGTTATACGGACACCAGTCAGATTGGCTCAGGACCCACCCTAATATCTTCATTTTAACTTAATCCCCTCTTTAAAGGCTCTATCTCCGCATGCAGTCACATTCTGAGCTGCTGGGATTGGGCCTTCAACATAGGAATATCCGGGAAACAAAATTCATCCCATAACACTCAGCGAGAAGATTAGAAAATTTAGAAATCTTTGGGTAAAAATCTCCTGACTACCTAGGCTCAGAGAAATAGGTGTGGGTTGAATTTTGAGCAGCAAAATTTATTCAGCACCAAGGTGAAGCTGAGTGAGGAAGACAGCCTGTTTGGGGGGAAGGATATATCTTCTAAACCCTCAGCTTTCAGGTTTCACTCAGTCTAACTAGTTTGAGTCTTGGAGTGGCTTTCTTTCTGCCCCATTCCTTGAGCAAACTTTGAATGAGAATCATCTGTCAAGGGAGATAAATGTCAGCTTTCATGACTGGTTGAGGTAAGTGCCTACCCCAAGGAGGGCTTCCTCTGGGGCAGGCTTTCTGGAGCCTGTACCCAAAGGCATGGTGGCGTGGGAGGAGAAATGCTTGAGGACAACACTCTGTCTCAGAACCACTGAATGTTCCTATTAATCTTCCACTTTGTAAAAGAGGCTATTCCATCGACATAGAGAAATTTCCAGGTCTCCAACCCAGAAACCAGAAGGCATCCTCTCACTGGTGTTGATTTAAATGCCTAAGAGCAGGTTTTTAGTAATGTACACTTTGCTTCCTGCCCCTCTGTCCTTTTACAATGCCAGGGCTCGTGGGGGTAAGAAGGAGGGCGGGGTGTGTCTATAGCTCCGGAGCATCCATTTGTTCCCCTTAATATTGCAATAGACCCTTAGCGTTACTGGGTATTACTTTAATTATTCCAACCTTTGCAAACATCCCGAAGTTTCACAACATGCGGTGACTTGTAATACGGTCAATGTCCAGAAAGGAATGTGGTACCTGTTGGCATGGAAGAATGAGCAGAGGGCGCTGAGTGGGGCAGATAGCCCGGGATTGACACAGAGCGGAGGCAACCTCCCTGTGGACCTGCCTTCTGGTTAAGTGGTTAAACAGCCACACATTCGCTTCCTTAAAAAGAAATTCCCCCAACACCACCACCTGCTACTGCCGGTTACGGTTACGGGAGTGAAAAGATTGAAGTGAGCAATTACAATATCTTTAAAAATGACTTTAGGGTTCTATTTTTAGAATCAAGAAAAGTCTAGGGATGCCTGGGAGGCTCAGTTGGTTAAGCATCCAACTCTTGATCTCGGCTCAAGTCATGATCTCACGTTCATGGGATAGAGGCCTGTGTCGGGCTCTGTGCTGACAGTGCAGAGCCAGCTTGGGATTCTCCCTCTCCCTCTCTCTCTGGCTCTCCTGCTCTCTCTCTCACTCTTAAAATAAATAAATAAAAACTTAAAAAATATATATAAAAAAGAATCAAAAAAGCCTAAAGGTGCTACTTATACTTTTTAGGTGCATTTTGTAGAGGGAATTTCAAGCCTTAGCTGGGCCTAAGAACTTCTTTGCCCCAAGTGATTCTTGCTTTTGGAGTTCCCATTCAATTAAACATATTAAACTGCAACCACATCCCAAATTAAATATAATTTTGCTATTAAATGTTAAAATCTTTGTAAAATATCTACAGTTTTAAGCTCGGTTGATAAAAAAATTCATTATTCGTAACAAGTAAACGTCCATATCACATATACCTGTATACGTGTAAGTTGCAGTTCCTATGTAACACATTGCAAACATTTAATTGAATATTTATTAGTTTACACTGTGCCATTTTCAAGCATTTTCAGAGGCATTGACAGTGGGTGGTCCCTAGCACTTTGCTACGCAACTCAATGAGTAATGTGTGGCATAGAGGTATTCATAACTTCAGGATCGTGAAAATCTTGGGCTATGTTCTCTCCTTCACAAATAAAGACTGCAATGTGGCTTAGATGCTATGGATCGTGACAGTGGGCATAGATTTCACACAGATCTGCAGGATGAGCAAATACTCAGATCAATAATTCAATTCAGTAAGTGTCTGAGAGTTTATTACCAGCATGTGCTTAATACAGTAAGAGTTGACAGAGTATTTATATCTCAATTCAACATCTCCTTACCACCCACAGGCAGGGAAGATATGCATATCAAAAGTAATGCTATTGAAGGAGGCTGACTGTTAGCACAGAATTAGGAGCCCAAATGCTAATGGAGCCCTTCATTCTGCCTGGATGTGGGAGGGATCTAGAAACTTTTCTCAGAGGAGTTGATATCCGAGTTGTGCGTTGAAGAATAAGAAGGGTTTTGACAGATTAAGAGGAAAGAAGGGGGAAACATAGATGAGGTGCTAGTTGCCCTAACTGCCTGCTGAATTGTTAGAAAGGCAAGGCTCATGCCTGGGAAACAAAGCAGGACAGGTGAGGACTGAATCTACACCACATGGGAGGTAGTGATTGTGGGTGGTCAGAAAGAGGGAGATGCTTGTGTGAGTCCAGAGCAGTGAAGACACGTTTTGTGGAGGAGACAGGACTTGAGTTGGACCTTGAAGGGTTGCTAAGGTGTGTGTAGGAAAAGAGGAAGAAGCAGGAAATTCCAGGGTGGAGATGGGAAAAAGTTGGACAGAGCCAGGAACAGGCATGTGCAGGATGCTGAGACCAGAAGGTTGGCGTCCTTGAAGTCGCAGGTGATTCTGAAAGATCTGGAGGACAAATGCTTCTTTATAAGTATGAACCCAAATTAGACAAGAACCCACCTTCTTTCAGATGAGTTGAGACTGAGTCATCATAAAAAAATGTTTGATCAACAGGCCAAGTAATCTGTTTCATTTAATACTTAATAAACCCATGGTGATGACTAATTTCTAGAGCAGGAACTGGCAAGAACACATGCAAAGACAACCGAGTCTCACTGGGAGAGAAGCTGAAGTGAGTGTGAACACGAAGATGACACTACCAGACTGTGGTGCTCCTGAGGCTATAAATCCTAAAGACAGGGTGTGCCAGGCAATTGCAGGAAGAAGGAAAGAGGATGCTGCCAGATGGCCTGGGACACGGGCGTGTAATGCCAGAGCCTAGGCCAGTGGTTCATAAAGTGATTGAACTGATATTTAGGTGATTTCAGAACATTTAAAGTTGAGTGTAGTTGGGGTGTGTCCTCCCATTAGCTCAAGGGCAGGAGTACATGGATTATGGGATGTGTGCACTTCTCTACTCCCACTCTTTATGCAAGGAGCATTGGTTGTGTCCCTTCTGTGGGCCAGACACTGTGTCACGCATCCAGGACCGGGCCAGCATGATCCTCGAGAGCCCCAGTGAAAGAGGAAGTAGACATGGAATGCTCCATACCTTCATCCCCAGATTACACTATAGTAGAGTTCTATTAATCATCCTACACCATACAAGAGAACCACCATGAAATAATGCCATCCTTTAGTAGCAGATGGCCCTTCCAAAGGGCTCATACTACAAGCCACTGGGGCAACTGTGAGCTCTTCCAGTCAGCTTTCAAAGAAGAGTGTCCAAATAATACTTGATAAGTAGCAGAGTTGAAGAATTCTAGTAGAATTCTTAACTTCCAGGGACGGACTGTCCCCGGAACACTCCGCTCAGCTCCAAGGTGAGGACCATGGGGCTAGACTCACACTCACAAACACATCATTGCTAAAGAGAACCAAAGTTGATACTTACAGATGCTTCTGTGAAGCTGACCACTTGCCTGAAGGCCTGGTTGTAGCAGTAGCAAACCGCGGGCTCTTGGTGGGAAACCACCAGGGAAGGCTCCGGAGGAGACCTTACTCATGAAAAACAGAGAGAGGATGAGAACCTGAACCAAGTGTAGGACACGGATACCCGGGATGAGGCATCTATTGCCTTATGGAGAAAGGTTAAGAGGATAGAAATGGGTCTGTGACCTTGGACACGTTGTTTAACTGCTCAAAACTCTAACTTTCTTATCTCTTAAAAGGGGATAATGGCATCTACTTTAAAGGGCTGTTTTGAGAATTAGATGAGAAGATTCATATAATGTCCTTCCCAAAGACCCTCACATGGCATAATTGGTATTCAATGAGCAGCAGCCACTAATCATGAAAACTGACACCACATGTCTCCTCCTTGGGGCAGGAGGAATGTGATTTCATCTAACTATGGAGTGGACCTTCTTTGCTATTAATTTACACCTTCCCCCCCCCCCCCCCCACAAATAAATACAAACTGTATTATCCCGTTCTGAATCTTCAAGCCTGAATAGCAGCACCTTTCATTCAAGCAGGGACAAGGCCCTGCGGGGTGCTTCCCATGGGCAACCAGGGGCCAAGGGCTTACCTGTGTCCTCCAGCCTTGCTCCGTGAGCAACCTCTGGGACAATAGCACATAGAACAGACACTTGTAGGGGTTAAGCAGTCCCACTGTTTAGCACTAATGTCCTCATCTGTAAAGGGGAATCTGGAATCCTTTGTAGAAATTTAGTGAGGAGTGGGGGTGCCTGGGTGGCTCAGTTGGTTAAGCACCTGACTCTAATTTTGGCTCAGGTCATGATCTTATGGTTCATGAGTTTGAGCCCTGCATCAGGCTCTGTGCTGGCAGTGTGGAGCCTGCTTGGTACTCTCTCTCTCTCTCTCTCTCTCTCTCTCTCTCTCTCTCTCTCAAAGTAAATAAATAAACTTTAAAAAAAAAAGAAATTTTGTGAGGAGTGAGGAAAAGGATGTAAAATGTCTGGAGAAGCCTGGCATGCAGTGAATACTCAATAAATGAATGTTGGTTCCCTGTACCACTGCTGCTCTGCCTTCTCTCTTGATTGTCCCTCCAATGCCCGGGTTCCAAGGCTGGGCCACTAGAAGAGGTTCAGTGGGTATGAAACCTCCAACTTAGTGCCAGACTATTCCCAGTGTGTGGAATCCTTTCCAAGGAAAAATAACATTTGACAGAAGGACGATTTGCACTTTCCCATGAATGGTCTCTGGACTCCTGTGATGCCAGAGTCTTGCCTGTGGGGGAGGAGGAGGGAAGGGTGTGTGGGGCACAGTCCCAGAGAGAAAGCACCGGGCCTGTAGCCAGAGCCTACTTGCTTTACCTACATCCCTTCCCCAACGTGGGGTGGAAGGCGCTGAGTCTCCCCGCTTCGCGGGTGGAACCACCAGAAAGCTGAGAAGGACCAGGTCACTTGATCAAGATCACAAAGCTCTCAAGCGACAGAGCAGGGACCGGCAGACATTATCTGGCACCTAAGTGTTGGCGCTAGAGACTGAGTCTGTTTTTGCCACGAGGTGGAATTTCAGTCTCTTCGCTTAAAAAAAAAAAATCCAACAGGCTGTTTTTCTACACACTGATACCATGTAGAACAAACAGCCGCCTGATTGATGGAAGTCCCGCTTTTCAGCCAGTTGCTCTGGCATCTTGAGCAAAGCGCCTGCTCTCCCAGGCCTGGCTGTGACGACGACCGGGTGGGAGTTCTGCCAGGCACTCTGGATCCACGGGAGACTTCCCTGTGGCCTCAGGGGGGCAAATTAGGAAGGGTGGGTACAGACACGGGCAGCAGCCATACACACTGGACTTTTCAGTAGAGTGTTGGTGCTGTGAAATCTGATCGCTTTTCTGTAGAGTTAATTCTTGACCTGTGGTTTAGTCACTGAACACAATAAAGGTTCTTCCTAGACATATGTTCACAAATCAAAAAAACAGAACACTTTTCGAGACCGTATGCCATCATTTTTGGCTCAGGAAATCCATTCGCCATTTTCATATAGATGGGATGTGACACCTGCAAACCGCAGTAGCCAGCCTAAACCTTCCCTGCCTCCTTTCCTTGGTTTTCAAAGACTGCAGATTTGGGATTCGGAATCCTGCTGAACACCGAGGGGGAAACTGCAGGCAGAGAATGAGGGATGTATTCCTGGGTGGCGGGGTGGGGGGAATAGCCAGGGGCCAGGTTGGAACCACGAGAAGGCTCTAATGATGTTCCGACGGCCCGTCACTTCTCAAAGCACCGGCAGTGCACCTGGCCAGCCCTGCTGAGCCCGGGGAAGAGGTCTGAGCTACCTCGAGACAACTGGGCCCAAGGAAGCTCTCTAACCCCGACACGTGCCTCTTAGGAGCATCTGAGAGAAGCCTCCCTGCGGGCCCTGGAGAAGGAAGACTAGACAATGTGCTTCCCATTGTCTACTTAAAAAATAATAATAAGCACCGAGCTCTCCTTCCCCTTCGAAATCTCAGACAGACTTTTGCCCTTGCAGTGGGAGGAGCACCACACAGGGAGGAGGCTGGGTGCCAGGCATCCGGAGAGGCGGTCTAGCCCCGGCTCTGCTCCAGACTCCCAATTCATTCCCTTCTCCCGGCCTCCGTCGCTCATCTGTAAAACTGTGGCCTTGTGCTAGGTGACTCGTGGGTCTCCGGGAGGTGGGACTTAAACTCTTCAGGAAGACCAGGCAGTCTCAGCCTAGGCAGGCCAGGGGCGGGCCCTGGAGGGGACATTCGGCGCTAAGGGGAGGATTGTGTGAGTGACCTCCCTGACCGTGGAAAGGGCAGCCGGCACCCACTTTCCTGGCCGAGGAGGAAATGACAGGTGGCCTGGCAAAGGAGTGCCGAGGCAACTGAGGCGGCCTCATTTGTAGAGGAATCAGGGAGACAAGTCTTCAAGGCATTTAAGGGCCCTGGGCAGGAGAAGCCTGCTAGGGGATCCTCCATAAGGACCCGTCTTATCACCTGGGACTGAATGGCTACCCTGCTGTAGGGATGGGGTCTCAGATGTGGGCCTTCAGGGCTTCCTGGACAATTTCCTATAGACATAGAGCCAGTGGGTCGATAAGGGCTCGAGAGGTAAATTCCAGACTTGTGGATAACATAGGGAGGTGGTGCTGGAGTGATTAATGGGAGCTGTTAAAGGGAGTTCACCAAACACATAGTGCAAGATAAAGATGTGGGGCATAGAGCTGAGGAGGTCACCCAGAGGCCTTAACTGTGGATCGTGATATAAAAGGTTGCAGGCAGCTGCACTGGGCTCGCAGTGCCCTCTAGACAGCTGACGGCTTGGGGCCAAGAGGGTAACCTCATACCTGAGTCGCAGGTGCAGGGGTGCGATTGTGTTGGTGGCCACACGCAGGGCTCTGGGGTGGGGGAGATAGAGGCAGGCTGCTCCCTACCCCTGGATACCACTGGCTTTGGAGGAGGCCGTAAACGAGCGGCTGTCTGTTTCCAGATCCCAGATCTGAGGAGGAAATGAGGAAAAAGTCACCGGAGGTCGTGAACCGGCTGCTTTGCTGTTTGTCTGAAGCTGTCACCTGGGGCAGGGGTCTGGTCAGGACTGATGGAAGTTTACACGCTGCCCTGCCCCCACTCACCAAAAGGAAAAAGGGTGAAAGGGGCTTCTTGTCCCCTGTTGTTTGTAAAGGAAGCAGAAAGCGGGGCCCTTGTCCCTGAGCCCCTCTGCCATGCTGAAGCTGCCCACGGAGCAGGGATGCCAGAGGCCAAGCCACCATAGGAGCGGCCAGTGGCTTCTCTTCCCGTGGACCAGCTGAAAGCAGGAGCTCGACATCGTGGGTCAGATTTGGGCACAGAGCTACCCCCGTCTCCCAGATACGTTCCCATTTCTTAACGCAGTTCTTTCATACCAGCCACTGGGGAGATATTTGGAGCACTCAGGGAACAGACCTCAGTGTGGTTATTGGTTAAGGGCATGGAGGTCCAGAACCCCCCTGCCTGGGGTGGCCTTGGGCAAATTACCACTCTCCCTTTCCCTCAGTTTCTTCATCTGTAAAATAGGGAGACTAATAATAGTGCCTATCTTATAGGACTTTAAAGTCTTAGGACTTCTTAAATATTAACAAAAACAGCTCATGGCTAGGATCTCATGGATCATGGCTAGGCCACAGTATAATGGTATGTGATTAGAACGCTAATATTATTGTTAATCCTTTATTACGATTATTGCATAAAGTCATGCCACGGCTCTTGTGTTATTTTAAGGTGATCTGATGAGAGCTGCAAGGGAGGGCTCACTCCCTGGGGAGGAGCAGATGGGCCAAGTGCAAAACTGGGAAGACAGAATCATCACGAAGGCAGCTGTTGCTTAGTGGGCTGGCATGCGCCAGGCATTGTGTTAAATGCTTTCCATGCGTCGTTTCATCTACTCTTTGTTAGGGGCTGAGTTGCGTCCCCCCAGAATTCGTATGTTGAACAACCCCCAGTATTTCAGAATGTGCCCTCATTTGGAAATAGGGCTGGAGTCTGGCGCGATGAGCAGAGATGAAGTCACGCCTCAGACAATTTGACTGCCGTCCTTGTAAGAAGGGGGAATTTGGAGAGAGATGCACCGAAGGGGAGAGTGTCATGTAAGATGAAGGCAAGTATCAGGGTGATGCTTCTATGAGGCAAAAACGCCAAAAGTTGCCAGCGAACCCCCAGCAGCGAGGAGGGAGGCAGTCTCTCCCTTCAGTCTCGGAAGGGACCAGACCTGCTAATACCTTGATTTTAGACTTCCGGCCTCTAGAACTGCGAGACGAACCTTTCCATTCTTCAAGCCACCCAGCTTGAGGTATTTTGTCACAAACTAATTCCATCCGAAACCAACTTTGGGAGGTGGGTATAATCCACCGGGTTCCGGCGAGGTTCAGTGACTCTCCTGACGCAGACCTAGTGAGCCGCTAAAGTAGGAAAGAGCCCATCTTAGGCTCATCTCCCACCAGAGCTGCGCTGGAAAATCTGAGGACTAAGCTGGGTGGGATGTACTTGGATGGGGCTTCTTTCCCCCACTTTGAGACTCCAGGAAGCAAATCAGCTATCAGGAAATTTGAAGCCTTTACCCCTTAAGCCAGACTCTTATTTGTTGTATTTATACTGTTAGTTTTCCTTAGTTCTCCCCAGCAGGTAGCAAACTCACTTTGAAAGTTCTAGCCTGCTTTTTTAGCTGTGATTTTTAGGTCATGGCATGAAAGGCAGGAAGCAATACACTTTGGGAGGTCAGTCTCAGGGTGACAATAGTGATCAAAGTAAAATAATCCCATGGAAAAGATGATCTCAGGCCCTTCTTGTTCAAGGGATGTCCCCCCTTCCTTTCTGGAGAACTAAATTGTTTGAAAACGCTCATTTTCCTGGATAAAAGGTAACACACGGTCACTTAAACCACAATAGGAATCCATTTATCTAGTAATTTCTTCTTACTTCATGAGATAATGTTACTGAGAGAGAGAAGGTTTTGATGAGGACAAAAATAAGGTAATTCTGGAGCCTGGCAGAGGGATCTTAGTTGGAATGCTATAGAGGGACCCCTACAAGGTCTGTGAAAGGGAAAGGTAGGAAGGAATTTTTCACACTGCTGTTGTCATTGATTCAGCAAGTTGGCATTAAATCCCCAAAGTAAAAGTAGCTACAACAAATTCGTATCACTGACCTATCCATGGTCTGTCCAGCACCCTCCTGTCTTCTGTTAGGAAAACTGCCTCTCTGATTATAAGCAGTAGACATGGGACGGACCCACACCTGGTCAATCTGTGTCTTCCCTTAGATTTTTCTGTCTAGAGCTGATAGTGAATCTGGAATTGGGTTGTGGGTTTAGACTGGCCATCAATGGTCCCAGCCATTTGGAAGGAGAAAACCTTTCTGCAGTAGGAGTCAATATCAGTGTGCACCAAGGAGCAGAAATTCGTAGCGCAGGCAGAAAGTGTAGAAATAACAGTGCCGTGTTTGAACCCAGCTGCCTGTGAGGCCACCTGTCTGATGATCAGGTTTCAATAACCAATAAATTCTCCCTTTTTAGCTTAAACTGTTTGAATTAGATTTTTGTCTCTTTGGCCTAAAAGAGTCTTAACTGGTAAAACTACTCTGTGGTGAGCACAGTTCATACCCTATCTTTTATGAGCACAACTAACCTACGAGGTGGGTCATTTTGCAGAAGAGTGACCAATGACCAAGAGAATTAAGAGTGACCAATGTCCAAGAGAATTAAGAGTGACCAAAGTCCAAGAGAATTAAGAGTGACCAAAGTCCAAGAGAATTAAGAGTGACCAATGACCAAGAGAATTAAGAGTGACCAATGTCCAAGAGAATTGAGAGTGACCAATGACCAAGAGAATTAAGAGTGACCAATGTCCAAGAGTTTAGCAAGATTGAATCCTTCACCCAAGGTCACTGAGTTTCTGGTAGTTTCAGAGTTTAAACTCAAGTCTGTATTTCTCCAAAGCATTCTGTACCCCACCCCCAAATGCACACTTCTCTGTCCACACTGGAAAGGTGTTTCTGGGGAATGGCCACCAAAATAAGGCATTTCCTGGTTTCCCTTCCACCAGAGTTATGAACTTCACAGTAGAGTCTGAAAGAAAGTGATGGGTCATTTATGGCTGGGGTTTTAAGAGGCAGATATGCGTTATCTGCTCTCATGCTCATTGCCCCAGGATGAAGAAGACTCTGGGAGTCTAGGACCCCACATGAAGACAGCCTAGTTCTTGAATGGGAGAAAAATGCCCCTCACTAGGAGCACTGGCCTTGGGTTATGAAAACAAACAGGAATAACCTTCTGTTGTCTCAACCTCTAGAAAATATGGGGTTTATTTGTTACAGTGGCAAGCCTTACCTCAGCTGATACACCGTGCTATCTTCCTTCCAAGAAATAACTTTCTTTCAAGAAATAACTTTTCTGTACTGATTCCTGTTAACACAAAACAGCCGTCTTTGTGGTGTGCAATGTTAAATTCACAGAAAATAACAAGTGAAAACAGAAAACCGAACCTGTCACTTTACTCTCCTTTAGAGTAATGCCAGAAACCAGCAGACTCCTGAAACGTTCCATGTGTCCCCATGATTTAGAGAAGTGAAATATTTGGGCTGAAAAATCAATTCAAAGAACGAAGACCATCTGATCAGGCATGCTAGAAATTTAGCTGTTTGGTTCCTGGTTGATTACTTTTTATTTGATAGGAATAATGTATTCTGAAATAAATTACACACCATATTTCCAAGATAGGATTTCAATATATTTTAAACACATTTTGGGAAGTGATTCAATATGCCTGAATCATCACAGGCAAGATGCTAATCTTGTAATCATGATTTTAGATTGGAAGAAAATGGAGAGGCACTAGGAAAAGAAAATAGGATAGGAGACGTGTTCTTACATACAGAATTATGATTATCTGATGGTGCCAAGTTTTGAGGAAAAAAAGCTCATTAAAAATATGAAGTCTCCAACTTTGTGGCTTTGAGATGCCTTTGGATGGATTTGATTTTCAAAATAAATCAAAAACTGAAGTCCATAGGTTTTACCATTTTAATCACATTTTCTTGGAGGACTGAATTGAGTTTGGGTCCTGGTTGCATCACGACCTGTGATGTCAACAATTAATTTTATGTAAAATGTCCTCATTGGTGCCATGAGATGGACTCTAAGCTCACTATACAGGAGCCATATTGGATCCTATAAACATGGCAGCGTCCCTGTGCTCAGTCTTTGAGGCTTTTCTCCCCATTGCCCACTCTTGTTCTCTTCTCTATTTCATCCACTCCATGGCTTAAAATTTCATCTAAATGCTAATGAATTCCAAATTTATATCTCCAGTTCTGACATCGCCCATCAACTCAGGATGACTCTATCCAACACATCTACTACTGAGCTCCTGGTCAGGCTCCTTCTACCCACTATCTGCCCTGTCTCAGTTGGGTGGAGCCCAAAGCCTTGGTGTCCCCCTTGACTCCTCTTTCTCTCTCCTCTCCCCCTCCTTTAAAAAAAATAACGGTTTTATTGAGATCTAATTTACATCACACAAAATTCACATTTTTAAAGTGTATAATACAGGGGTTTTTAGCATATTCACAGAGTTGTGCAACCATCAGCATTGTTTCATTTCAAAAAATTTTCATTACTTCGAAAAGAACCCCCATACCCATTAGCGGCCACTCCCTATCCCTCCACCCTCCTCCCTGCAACTACTAAACTAGTTTCTGTCCCTGTGGATTTGCCAATTCTGGACATTTCATATAAATGGGATCATCCAATACATGGCCTTCTGTGACTGGCTTTCACTTAACATAAACTTTTCAAGTTTCATCCATGTTGTAACACATATTAGTACTTCATTTCTTTTTGTTTCTGAGGAAAAGTTCATCGTAATGATATGCCACATCTTGTTTATCCACTTATTAGTTCATGGGTATTTGGGTTATTTCTACTCTCTGGCTTTTATGAATAATGTTGCCCTGAATATTCATATGTAAGTGTGTGAACATAAGTTTGCAATTTTCCTGGGTGTAAATCTAGGAGTAGAATTGGTGGGTCATAAGATAACTCTATGGCTAATGTTTGAAGAACTGCCAAAATGTTTTCCAAAGTGGCTGCACCATTTTAAATTCCCACTAACAATGTATGGAGGGCTCTGATTTCCCTGCATCCTTGCCAACGCTTGTTATTATCTATATTTTTATTTTAGCCATCTTAATGGGTATGAAGTGGTAACTCATGGTGGTTTTGTTTTGCATTTCCCTAATGACTAATGATGTGAAGCATCTTGTCATGTGTTTATTGGCCATTTGAATATTTCTTTGAGGAAATTTCTATTCAAGTCCTTTGCCCATTTTTAAATCAAGCCATTTGTGTTTTTATTATTGAGCATACAGATTTTTTGGTATTCTACGTGCAAGTCCCTTGTTAGATGTGTGATCGGCAAAATTCTTTCCCATTCTGTAGGCGGTCTAATCATTTTCTTAATGGTGTCTTCTGAAGTTTTTAATTTTGATGGCGTCCAACTCATTTATTTTCTCCTTCTTTCTGTCTCTTGTGTTTTTGATATCATATCTAAGAAATCATTCCCTAGTCTAAGGTCATGAGGACTTACTCCTATGTTTTCTCCCAAGAGTTTTGAAATTATAGCTCTTTTTACATTAGGTCTATGGCCTATTCTGAGTTAACTTTTATATATGGTGTGCGCTTAGGGATTAAACTCCTAGATTGAGGTGTCGGCAGGTTTGCTTTCTTCTGAGGCCTTGCTCCTCGGCTTGCAGATGCCCACCTTCTTGTGGTGTCTTCCCATGGTTGCTCTTCCTCTAAGTGTGCTGATTTCCTCTTCTTAGAAGGACACCCATCATATTGGATTAGGGCCCACCAATATAGCCTCACGTAACTTCAATTACTTCTTTATAGGCCCCGTCTCCAGACATACTCACATTGTAAGGCACTGGTGGTTAAGACCTCAACGTGTAGATTTTGAGGGGATATGATTCAGCCCAGAGCATCTGTAAATCATTTATTATGTGAGTGGTCAGTGAACTGGTTTATGTGTCTATACTGACCAGTCATACTGACTTGCCTGAGGCTCCAGGAGTTCTTTGACTCAGACTGCTCTAAACTCCCACCCTCTGGCCCCATGAGAGTAAAAAAAAAAAAGGGATGAAATCATGAAAACTTTTCATATTCTTTGGAAAAGCATACGAAATGATGGAAAAAGCAAATCAGTGAACTTTCTTTCTTTCTTTCTTTCTTTCTTTCTTTCTTTCTTTCGGTAGAAAAGCAACGCATTACAAAGATCACAGGGGCAACTGAATTTTAGAGGTAGATAGGACCCTAGGTATACAAGTACAAAAAGAGGTGTGAAGGCAAACAAAATGAAAATGGTAATATCACTGCTTCTAAAGGACTCTAAGTGTTTAAATCCTAAGCCTTACAGACAACATTTCAGAAAAGGCCCACCTGCCCTGTGTGTATCGCACAATAAGATGACCAATAGTAGCAAGGGACTGCTGCCTCCCCCGTGTCCCCATTCTGTCCCCTGCTCCTCCTCTCCAACCTCCAACATACATTCTCCCGGGGGAATCAGGGCAGCATGCAAACGGGGGCTGAAATGCCATAAGGTTTACTCATCCCAACAAAACACCAGGTATAGAAAATTTTCTAAGAGACTACCCTTCCATTGCCCACGTATCTTCTTTTTCCAAAACAAATCCTGCTAATGTAACTACCATTTGAGTATCTGCTAATGCAGAGGCCTCTAAAGCTGAAGAGGGGAAAGAAAACAGGAAAAGAACACATTCTCTATCTGAAACTGTTGGACAATGTATCAAAACATAAAAGGGCAAAGACCTTAATAGTGTTGTCCGAGGACCTGGAAGATATTTCATTATCCTCAGCAGATGCATGGATGTCGATCACTGGAGCTGTGTGGCTTTTCAGCGTACCTGTTGGTTTTCTAGAATGAAAAAAGAACAGATGAACACCAAGCAGTTCTAAGCGCTGTTTCTAAATAAAAATGCAACACTAAACTTGGTCCGGATCTGGCAGTTCTATTCAGCCTGGAGGAGGGTTACGTCTCCTTCTGAAATCACGCAAGTATATATCTTGTGTGATAAAAGGACTGAAGCAAATAATACCCAGTTACAGCAACACAACTCAGTGCGAGTTGAAGCCCTGGGCTTTGTTTCACCAACTGCTGACAACATCACTATAAAAGGAATAACGAGGAATGGCACAGGGTGGGGCTGGAATAGATCCTGTGGCAAGTTGTTGCTTTATGCAGGCCAGAGTTAAAAGTATTCAGCTCTAGGGGGAATGTCTTTTTGATATAAGTTTATTTCAAGGAACTCTGAGGGATCAAGGTGTCCTCAGGGTCGCAGGGCTGGGTGTGTAGTGAAAGGGTGGGAGGTTGGGAGAAGGGAGGCAGGGCTGAAATGGAAGGGGAGAGCACACTATCATTTTATAACCAAGTCCCTGGAAGGTAAGTGGATTGTTCCACGTCAGCAGACAAATGGGCGCCTAAGGTAATAGAAGTGGGTAGAAAATCATTTTTCTTTCTCTCTGATTAGGCATCTGACCTTGTGTTGGGCGCTATACGTGGATGACCCCATCAGTAATCTTTATTACTGCTGGAGGGGTAGGTACTCTTGGGATCATCATTATCGAGGAGGAAACCAGCAGAACCCCTTGAGCAGGATCACTTGGCTACCAAGTGACAGGGACAGAATCAGATCCCTCATGCCCACCTGCTCCTAGCGCTGCCTCCACCACTGCCTGTTGTTGCTGAGGGGCATGGGTCACCTTTCAGATCCTCCACTGACGCCTGATACAGAGGCTCGGGGAGGAAGCTTGGCACGCCCTAGAGGACCTGTTCTTGTCCCCAAATCCCCACCATTAATGCACGAGAAGACTCCTCCCTATTTTCCACTCCCCTTCCATCTTCAACACTTACCAGTGGGAATGACATAGGCTTTTAGAATCAGCCAAAATGCATTTGAACCCAATTCCGGTGTTATTTCCAAAAAGTTAAACTACTCTGAGCTTCCGTGTTACCCCGTTGGTAAATGGAGCCAGGGAGTGGCTGGGGCGCCTGGGTGGCTCAGTTGGTTAAGCATCCAACTCTTGGTCTTGGCTCAGGTCATGATCTCGCGGTTCGTGAGTTTGAGCTCCACATTAGGCTCTCTGCTCTCAGCACAGAGCAAGCTTCAGATCCTCTCTCTCTCTCTCTCTCTCTCTGCCTCGCTCAAAATAAATAAACTTAGAAAAACGGGCCCAATGATTTGCTTATTAATCCCCAAGAATGAGTCTCTAGTGGCCACAAACAGGAGTTTCCCAGGCTGTGTGCATGCAAGATCAATGTCAGGCAGGGGTTCTTAAATTATCCTAAAGGGGAATTGGAGATCCCCTGTCCTGCTCTCAGGTACTTTACTAGATCAATGGCACTCTTGGTTGGAGAAAGAAAACAAACTCACCCAGGCAGATAAGGATTCCAGACTCGAATGATTTGATCCATCCCACCTGTCAGCAGCAAGTTCTTTCTCTTACAGAATGAAAATGCCTTGACTCCTCTGTAGATGTGAAAAACGGTTTGATCACATTCTGCTTGCCTTTGGGGCAAACCAAGGAACGCTTGGTGTTTTCTTGCCTCAACATCTTTTCTAACATCCCTTATCCTTTCATCTTTTGCTTGACATTTGTTGTTCCCATAGTATGACCTAAAAATATTCACAGAAAAACAAAACACAGCCTCTTAATACGATCAATTTTCTGACAAGTTGCTGATTTTGAAAGTCCCGCTTTTGCTTCCAGTGAGGACTACTTTTTTCTTCCTCTTTCACCCTCTGGTGTTACACCATGGATCATCTGAAGAATGAAAATGATTTCTGTAAGAACGTCAAGATTCATTTCCCCTCCTTCTCTAGAGAGAGACAAGAAGGGTCACCTGGAGGAAGGAGGAAGCGTGAAGAAGGCCAACTCGTTCTGAGGTGGGTAACCCAGCTTTTAATAAATCTCTGCTGAGCACCAGGCAGTATGCCAGGGTCTCGCCATCCACGATTTTATTTGAAACTCACAGAAACTCAGTGAGGCAAGCACCTTTACCTCCAGGGTACAGATAAGAAAACTTACACCTTTGGGATGTTAAGAAACTTGTCATTAAGAAAGCAATGAAACCAACATCTTAAACCCTAAATCAGAGCTCATTAAGGCAACCTACCCGTTTCATCCACCAACCAGCCAACTTTTTCCTACAATTATTTTGACATATTTTTAGTCAAATGACTTTTTGGCTTATGAATCTACTAAACAGTAAAATCAAAATAGTAGCATCATCCAGAAGCAATCAAAGGCCTTCATGTGGTGTCAGACATCAGTTTCACCGGGAGATCACGAAGGAACTCTCCATCGAGCTTACCCTGACCTCCGACCTCAGCTGTGTCCAAGGTGGCCGAGGGGCCTTGGATGAAGAAGGTCGAAGAATATTTCATCTTCAGTCTCCCCTTGCCCCCACGCCCAAGTTCATCTCAGAGGGCGGTGCTATTTCAGTCCAGCAGACTCTCCCGAAGTAGGACTCTGATGTAGGTCTGCTGAGTTTCGGGAGAAATGGGAAATCTTTATTCTCACTGGAAAACTTCCAGAATTTTAAATGCTGGTGCACAGTTTCAAAACATGTTTTAAATCTGTCTGTGGTTGCTTCGCTCATTGCTGTCTCTGAAGGCCTCCGGTTTAGGAACGTGTTGGTGTGGGGAAGACAGGAACGTATCTAGGAAGGGGAAGGGAGCCGCCATCTTTCCACTCCTTCTGAGCCCTTTTCCCTCAGAGTCACCTGGCCGCTCTTCAGTCCATGAACTCCATTTGCAAATGACCGGGGTATGTGATTTCCACCTTCTCTGGGGCTGCGGTCTGGGTGCCGGGACAGTTTTCTGATGGTGAGTTGAGGTCACAACCTTGCTGCCCATGGTTTCTCCCAGCACTGGCAAAGAGCTGGCTTGGGTAGGGTACCTTGCTAGTCTCTCTGGCCCTGTCCTTCCCTTCCTCCTTTGGTAGGCAGCAGGAAGGTAAACAGTCTTGAACCCAGGGCTCTTTCATCTGCTAGACAGAGGGGAGGGGAGGGTGAGTGCTGAGCGCAGATAATTACTTAAGACAGGAGAGTGGACGTGCGTATCTGGATGAGCACCTGAAGTATCAAAGCCACGCAGCCAACCCCCCCTCAAACACCAGTTTCATACCTTCACCCTTCTTGTTATGAGCAAAGATCTGAAACTTCTAAGCAGGTGTGTCTTTTTTTTTTTAAGTAGAGGGAGAGCAGCCAGTTCATTTGCATGATCTCTAGCAGTTCTTTTCCAACACAGCCAGACAGAGATACATGTTTAAATGGTCGTCATGGAAACCAGAGAGCGTAGCTCTCCCCCAAGGTCTGAAGGAAGGATGATGAAAAGTTTAAAGCAATCACCATGGAAACCTAGAGCAGATTCAAGGCAGGTTCAGATCCCTAGCACACTAACTAGCAAATAAATCTTCAGGTGCTGGAATCCTACAGGAGGGTAGATTCTATGCTTCTAGCACCAGCGCTGACCCAGAAGCCAGGTCTACAGTTATGGGCTCCCAGCATCCTCTGGGGTTGACAGCAAGGTGTGTGTGTTCCCCCAAAGCTCAGACTTTGACTCTTCCTCTTTCAATATGGGTCTTGGAGCCTCTCTTGCACATCCTTCCTTTTATCTTATTCCTCCCTTCCATCAGTTTCCTCAGTATGGTAGGAACCCACAGAACTGCTGTGATAAGTGGATCCCTGCCCAGGTCTGCAGGAGGGAAGACATTCAAGGTCCAGCCTTGGTTTCTCCATAGCTGACCAAGATGTAACTCCCTTTCATGTTTATTAGTGACCAAAATGAGGGGCGCCTGGGTGGTTCAGTCAGTTAAGCATCCAGCTTCAGCTCAGGTCATGATCTCATGGTTCATGAGTTCAAGCCCCACTTCAAGCTCTGTGCTGACAGCTCAGAGCCTGGAACCTGCTTCGGATTCTGTGTCTCCCTCTCTGTCTTCCTCTCCCCTGCTCGCACTCTGTCTCTCTCTCTCAAAAATAAATAAATATTAAAAAAATTTTTTAAATAACCAAAACGAAGTCAAGGATTTCTGTCTTCCATCACCTTAAGTAAATGAATGCACTTGAAAGCACTTCCTGTACTACAGAGCCCTCTCTGTAACCCCCATTTACGGGTGGGGAGCTGGTGCTGTAGCACCTTTTGGAGGAGTGTGTGTGTGTGCAAACCTATGGATACCTGATTGAAGCAGTGATGTGACTGTAGGACACTGTGGGAACATGTTGGGGGGACATGTTGGATGGGTAGATGGAAAGAGAAAACATGCGAGGAATCTGTCACCACAGAATTCTACTTTTCCTGGAGGGCAAAGCTTCAGAGCACCGCATGGGGAGAGAGAGGTATGTGGTTTGAATTCTGACCACAAGTAAGTTCATTCAATAAATATTTACTGAGCACCTATTATGTACCAGGCACTAGTCCTAGCACTTGGGACATAACAATGAGCAACACAGATAGAAACCTCTACCTTTGTGGGGCTTACCTTCTGATGGGGGAGGGCAGACCATAAACAACAAACAAGAGATAAATTATATAGTCTAAAGGAAGGTGATGGGATATATAGAATTAGCGAAGGGTAGAGCAAAGTAAGGAAGATTGGAAATGCCAGGAGCAGGAGCTGGGCTGTTTCAGGATGTGTATAATAAAGTGGGCAAAGAGGACCTCCCCAAGAGGTGACATCTGAGCAAAGACTTCAAGGAGGCGAGGGAATGAGCAATGTAGACTTTTGCAGGGAGAACTTTCCAGGCAGAGGGAGGATCTGGTGAAAAGATCTTAAATATATCCCAGGAGATTGGTATGACTGGGAGGGAGTGGGTGAGGGAGAGAAGTGGGAAACCAGGCCAGAGATGTAAGGGCTGGGTTGACACACAAGGCCCTGGAGGACTTTGGCTTTGACTGTGAAGGAGATGGGGGGCCTGATGGAAGATTTGGATGGATCTGACATCTAGTTTTCCAGGCTCTCTCTGGCTGCTTTGTGGAAAAGAGACCATAGGGGTGGGGTGGAAGCAGGGAGAGTTGCAAGGTTCTTGTCGTAATCCAGGCGAGAGGAGAGAGTGACTCTCACTGGATAGTAGGAGAGGGATTGGGGCAAAGTGGCCAGATCCTGGGCGCAGTATGAAGATAAAGCCAATGGGCTGGCTGTGGGTGGCAGAGAGGGTCAAGGGTGACTACTAGGTTTTGACTGGAAGGATGGACTTAGAACCAACTGAGCCGGGGAAGATGGAGTGAGGGGAAGATGTGGATCTGAGTTTGGATTTAATTTTTATGTCTGTGAGACATCCAAAGGGAAAGGTCCTGTACAGAGAGACCCATGGCAACTGGAAATGCCAGACTGAAGTTTGGGGGGCAGAGCTGGGTTAGAGACATAAATTTGGGATCTGACAGCAATAGTGCTGGAGGGCATCACTGAGGGGCTGAAGGAGATCGAAGAGAGGAAGAGCAAGGACAGAATCCTGGGCTCCAGCCCAGGGAAGGAGAGAAGAGGGGCTGGGGGCCTGGAGCCCAGTGAGAGAAGCGCAAGAAGGGAGTGGGAGCCATCTGTTGCTTTGGGTGCTGAGAGGCCAGTGGGAGGAGCATCCACCCTGCATTTAGCAGCACGAGGGGCCCTGGTGGCCCTGACAAGAGTGAGTTTGGAGGTGTGGCAGGGACAAAGGCCAGCTTGCTGGGGGCTTGAGACAGACTGGGAAATGAGGCATGGGAAAGAGCTCTTCCTAGGAGTCTCGGTGCAAAGGCTCCCTAAGCCCCACTATTCTCCTCTTAGCACCACGCCAGAGCAAAAAAACACAGATGGTAACCGGGGTGAGGAGGGCGCCGACTCTTTTGGTCACAGACTTGTCTAGATCTCTAAAGACACTTGGCAGTTCAGGGTGTAAGGAGCTTTAGTGGCCCCTGCTTTCTGGAACGTGAGAAGAAAGAAGGGATGCACAGGAATCTCATGGCAAAATTAGGGATCTGGGAGTGTGAGCTGGATGAATCTTTAGAACTCACATCCAGCATTTTTGTTGAACTAGAAAGGAAACTGAAGCCTGAGGTCACAGTTCTGTGAGTTGCAGGGCCAGGGGCTAGAACTCAGAGATCCTCATGACGGATTCTTTGCTTCTGTTCTGCACAAACACTCGATTTTGAGCTGCTTCAGTTTCTGAAGGCTGAGTGTTAGTTTCTTAGTATTCCTCTCCATTACAGTTCCAGAAAGCCACAATTTCCCAGTTCTAAGAACGTCTAATGAAAATTCCCAAGAAACTTCTTAACCATTGCACATCTCTTCCTAATGCTTTGGTGATTTAAATGTCAGTGAATCCGAAATGTATAAAGGAAGATTTCCTTGAAAGACAACGTGAGCTCGAAGGCTGTGAATCAGGGGTGGAAGAGGCCTCGGGGAAGCAAGGTGGTATTTCATAGGAGGCTGAGCTCTCAGGCATGACTCATTACTGATTTTCCATGATGTTCAGTGGCAACTGGAACAAGATTCTAAAGGAAAGGAGGAAAAATACCCCTAGGATTTCAGCTTTTCCGAAGCTAAGAAATGCTCAGGCAGAGCTAGGCTGAAAGGCATCATGAGAGAAATGGCTGTCGTCATTACGCGGGTGGACGGTTGACTTCTGAGTCATTTAAAAAGGTGTTAAATATTTTCTTCATTACAAATGCACTGACTGGTGAGTTCCAACCAGGCCCTTAAAATCGACGGGTGCAGGGAGAGAAAGGGAAGGTAAGGGCCAGCTAGAAAGGCCAAGAGAAAAAGGTGAAGATAATTCCAGCAAGTGAAATACCTGGAAAAGAACTTGGGTAGGAAGAGACCCCAAGTCATGACTATCCTCTTGGTGATGAGCACACAACTCCTGCCTCCCAGCCTTCCCCTTCTCTCTCTGCCCGTGAGCCTGGCTGGGCAGCGGACATGAGTGTCTGTGACGGGCTCTTCCAAAGATTCCTCTCTCAGGATGCTGCTGCTGCTAAGCAGCCCACCCAGACAGCACAAAATTGGTAGAAGGCGGCTTTTATTGGCTACAACTTTCTTACTATCCTAGGGTGAATGATAACATTTCTTTTCTCTGTGGTCAGAGATTTATTCTGCTCCAGGATCAGAATCTTCCTTTTGAACCCAGCTTGTCCTAAAACAAGTCCCGGGATCAGAGAGATAGGCTTTCCCAGCCCAGCCCTAGGGGATGGCAGGTGGACTCCTGGCCTTGGGGTCAGAAAAACTGGACTTGGGTCCCCATTCCACTTCTTCTAGCTAAGTGCCCAGTGGGCAAATTTTAGCCTCCTGGTAAAATGGGGTGCACACAACTCATACCTCACCTGGCTACCATGAATATCAAATAAAAAATATCATGCATGTGAGTGATTCTTGAACTTTGCTGCAAATTAAAGCCACTGTGAAGTGTCCACAAAATACAGATGCCTGGGTCACACTGCCTTCAACAGTGGTTTTCGATCTTGGCCACATTAGAATCACAGGGGGAGCTTTTAAAGGTCCCGATGCACAGTCTTTATCCCAGGCCGATTAGGTCAGAATTATCTGAGGATAAGACCCAGGCAACCAGTTTCTATAAAGTCTCCAGATGATTCCAATAGGCAGCCAAGACTGAGAATCACTAATGATATGAGAGTTCTTTATCAATTAGCAAGTGCCAAATACATGTAAGGAATCATCATCAGTATCAACTTGAACATTAAGTATGTTGATAGTGATTTTGAATTGGATGGGGCTTTCCCACATACTCCCAAGGGCTTCACAAAATGAGCAGGAAGTTTAACAAAGTAAATGTGAGGAATTGAGACTGGCCTTCAAAGGGCAATTTATTAGAAAAAAATATAAAAATATTAGTACAATTAGAAACATAGAAAAATTTGTGTTGTCGTGTTTAAAGGGTGCTTCTCAGACTTGACATGTATACAAGTCACCCTCGGTTCTTTTTCAAGCACAGACTCGGGTTCCATTGTTCCGAGGGAGGCCCGGGACTCTTCAATTCTAGCCCACACCCCGGGGAGGCCATCGCGGTGGGTCCCAAGATGACTAGCACAGATGACCTAGATTCAAGTCCTCGTTCTTTCATTTCTGAGTTGTGGGGCTGAGTGCAGGCACCATTCTTCACTTTTTTGTAATGGGTAAACCTCCTCTTCCCATCCCCACTTCTGGAAAGCATGCCTCCTCCTACGTCATGTAGTTGCATGGGCACGGTCAGCCTCTTACTGTCCCTGCCTTTCCCAGGTCAGTTGGCTTGCAATTGTCTCAAAGATGGGCCAGACTGGTGCAACGAGAACCTTCCCAGAGGTGGCTGTACCGGGGACCAAGAGTGGCAGCTAGTCTTTATCCGTGACCAAGCAGCATGAGAGGCAGGCCCATCACCATCTGAGGGAACTGATGTGCGGAGGAGAGAGAGAAACAGAGTCGGAGAAGCAGCCGAGTCCCTGCTTCCAGGACTTCCCCACACTGGGTTACGCGTCTGCCCTTCTCACGTCATATGAGCCATCCACAAAATTTTCCTTTTGCTTCTTCATTTGGATGACATTTCTTTCAATACAGAAAACAACAACAACAACAACAAAAAACCCCGAACAAGACCCCAGGACAAGTTAATGAATTCTTCTGTGCTTCGCTTTACTCATCTGTAAGGTGGGACTAGTAGTGGGACCTAAACCACAAGGTTGTTACAGAGATTAAATGAAATAATACATGGAAGGAGCTTAGTATAGTATCGGATACTTAGTGTTCAGGGCCAGAGATTGCATCTAGTGCAGACCATGAGCTCATAGCCAGGGCATGATCCCTTATAAAGGGAGTGGATTCCTGGTTCCAATCTAGACCAGTCCCTCCCCCCGTACCAGGATGTATGTCCTCCATCTGGTCCCGACAAAATGATTCCCACATGAATAGCACAGACGGGCTCTGCCACCTTCCCTACTTCATGGACCCAAGATCAGCTTGGCCAAGCCCATGACCATACCAGGTGTGCATTTGGGGATGTGAGAGTAAGGGATGGGTTGGGCTCTTGGTTCTCCCTTGACCTTCCTCTGAGTTCACTTGGTCAGAGTCCAGCTTCCAGAAAAATGCAAAGGTCTTCAGGTTCTGGTTCTTCCTGTTGCCATCACTTAAAACTGTTATTTTCAGCATGCCTTTTGAATTCACAGGAATGACCCCCTCCCATTTCACACCAACGCCCCAAGACCACTGTCCGATGTTGATATTACTGCATATTCAATAGCATGTAGCACATTAGTGGTGCTCATAGGGTGTGGCCTGAGGTTGCTTAAAGTAGATTTTGCTCTTATTTCAAATCAGCAAATATTGATTGAGCTCTCAGCATGTGTGACGCCCTGTGAAGCCCTCCCTCTGTCTCTCCAGCAGCCTAGTGTGAGGCTTCTAAAGCTAAAGGCGGACAGAAGAGTGGAGGATGTCACATTCTGAGCTGCAGAGTGTGGGATGCCTGTTGCAATGCAGAAATTATAAAGGTGGGAGACATCCAAGGATCTGGCACACAGAGAACATTACAAACGTAAGGGGAATGTAAGCGGTACCTATTACTAGAGCTGTAGGCTCGTGGTTGGAGCTTGAAATGACGGCTTTGATAGGATCGTAGTAGTTCAGCTGGAAATGACAAAAGAGAGAGAGAGAGAGAGAGAGAGAGAGAGAGAGAAGATGCTAATTAACGTTGAAGATCACATGCCAGGTCAAGGAAGAGTTTGTAGCAACATCTAAAGCATTCTTTTGACCCCCATTTCGAGAAGGAGAAAGGAACCTCTTGTTCAGAGGATGGGCACATTTTTTAAAACTGTACTTTTGGAGTGGGCAGATGTGTGTGGGTGGCCTGGCGGAGTGTGGAGTGCGTGGGGGTTCTCTCTCCTTGACGCTCGCTCAAGGCGAACACCAGAACCACAATTCCTGGGTATCCTGTCTGACAGACCGTGCTGAAGTTTCTACCACCTATTTTAGATATTTCTGAGAAAATCGAATGCTGCCTGCGTAGCCACAGGGGTTTCATGGAGAAAACAGCTTATCCTTTGCCATAAATCATATTTAAATTGGAAGCTATGCTGAGCGTCATACTGGGAAGGGTAAAAGACTCTCTTCCCCTGTCTTTGAAAATTGAGAGCCAGCCTCTGAAGCACATGTGCCAGGATCAGGGAAGCGTGTCTTTCAGGCAGCTGCCAGGGCTCATCTCAGGTGCGAGGAACAGGAGTCAGCGGAATCTGAGGAGTTTCTCTGCTCTTGGGACATTTCCTTCCTGGAAGAAGTCCTTATTAAGAAGATAAGCATGTAAAATGGATAAACCCGTAGTAGTGTTGAAAGAGCAGCATTAGCTACAAGGGATGACAGGTGTCTCTTTGAGACCTTGCAGGCACTATGCTAGGCTCAGAGGGGGCATGTGCAGAAGATGACCCTTGGTTCTAACCCCCATGGAGGGCAGAAACCATAGAGCCAAAGACACAGGAAGAGGAAGGGGAAGTCTAGGGGAAGAGAGGGTTTCTGGAACTTGGGACCTGACCCAGCACAACAGGACTCGGTGCCCTGAACAATCTAACAGAGCTTAGAATTGTCTCTGTCTTTTCCCTATTAGAAAGGGCTCCCTGGAGACGGCCCACAAGGCAGAAGTCTCAGTGGAGAGATCATGAACACACCCCCCGAGGTGGTGGGAGGAGAAAAGGAGAGCAGACCCCTGGGGAATTCTCCTCTCATACAGCTCCTCTCTGTTAGCTCCCTTTCTATGCTGCCAAGGCCAATGCCAATGCCAATGCCAGGCTTTGTTTTCTCCCCACTCCGCCCCACCCCCTCCACGTGTGGTCATCTCTTGGATGGCACTAGTCCCAGATGTTGTTGGTTTTGGTTCCTACTGCCTTCCAAGGCAACAGGGGCTGATAATTCAGTGGGACAAAACGTCCACCCTCCAAGCATGGCTCCACTTTGCAAAGTGGCAGAAGCCGGGCACAACAGGCCACACAGTGTATGATTTCATTTCCATGGCATGGCCAGAAAAGGCAAATCAACAGAGACAGAAAGTAGATTAGCGGTTGCCTGGCACAGAGATCTTATTGGGGTGATGGAAATGCGCTTAAACTGCATTATGGTGATAGTTGCACAATTCAGTAAACTTAACAATCATTAACTGTAAGTTTAAAATGTAAAAAGTTAAGTGTAATTAGAATGCACGTTAAAATGTAAAAGTTGAAGAAAAGAAGGATCTTGTCCCAATCACCTTCAAGAAACATACCAGTATTACATATGGCAAATTTGCCTGTGCTTGTTAAGTTGGATTGTTTTCTTTTTGTATTACTTAATTCACCTTATCTTTCTTCTCCAGAATTGGTATTTTGTTTGCTTCTCTTTGTGTTTGAAATTTTGTTGGTCTTAATCTTTTAGACAAATGCTATTTTCCTGGTCCAATTTTCCTTCCCGTTGAATTTTCCTTTTTTACTTAGCAAATAAGTTTGGCTGTTTTCCTATTATTTCCTTTCGCCCAATAATATTTCCCGACTTTCTTGTCTTGCATAGGTCTTCTTTATTAAGAATCTTCCCCACCTATTGTAAGCCTGATGTGTTAGGAGGACACAAGAGATGTTTCCAGGAGTCTATGCTCCCCTAACAGTTCTCTGAAAAACCCCTGCTCTCTCTCTCTACTCAGGAGGACAGTGTGTCCAATCGGTATTTTGTTTCTGATCTGCCTCAACATAAAGAACAATGTCTTGTTTGTTTATGCACTTAAGAAATACTAATTTAGCTTCTCAGAGCCAGTAGAAATGGCAGGGAAAGGACTCTCATGTTCAAAGTCATATTATTGGTCCTAAGACACTCGGGTCATTTGAGTTGGCTCTCATTCCTACAAGAGGAAGGAAAACACACCAACTGTCTTTAGACCCAAAGGACAGTCAGATGGGAACCCCCAACACAAGTATACCAGGAAGTTCAAATCAATTTCTCTAGCTTCTAGAAACCAGATGTTTATCATTCTTTGTACCATTCTTGGTATTTCATGCAGCATTTTTATTTGTTTTCAACTAGGCTAATAAAGTTATCTTGGGAACAGTGGTCACTCATTAAAGAATATATATATATATATATATATATATATATATATATATATATGTATGTATTTGATTGGCTGATACATCTAGAGAGAGACATCAGGTTGTCAAATTCCTATTTACTTTTACTTAAACATTTCTTTCTTTTCTTTTCCCTTACTTTTCTCTCCCTCCCTCCCTTCCTCCTTCCTTCCTTCCTTCCTCCCTCCTGCTCTTCCTTCTTTGTTTCTCTCTCCCTCCTCTCTTTTTTCCCTCCCTCCCTTCCTCCTTCCTTCCTTCTTTTCTTTCTTTCTTTCTTTCTTTCTTTCTTTCTTTCTTTCTTCTCTGCCTTTCTTTCTCCCTTCATTTCTCTCTCTCTCCTTTCTTTCTTTCTTTCTTTCTTTCTTTCTTTCTTTCCCTCCTTTCCTTCCTTCCTTCCTTCCTTCCTTCCTTCCTTCCTTCCTTCCTTCTTAGTTTTACCTGAGTAATCCAGTCTCCATGCACTTTCCAGCAGATATAGTTCACATTTGGAGAGGCCACAGCATTTTTAATGCTAATGTTTGGCATGTTTTCAATTTTGGGCAGTTTCTTCCAAGTTCTAAGGAAAAAGCTATAAAAATCTCAAAGGAATAAGAACGAATGTCCCTCCCACATCCTGCTCATTCCAACCAGGAACTTTTCTGAGATTATTCTTCTGGCCAGGAATCCCCTCTCGTCCTCTGAGACCTCACTAAATCCTCCACGGGACCCTCTCTGATTAAGCTAGACCATCTGATCACTTCTTTTCCTGGACTCCAGGATAGGCTTGACATGCCTGCCTTTATTTTCTTACTGTGTACAACCAGAAGGCTTTTAGAGCCCCAGGAAGCCCAGTAGAGAACAAGGACTCAACCAGTATTGAGTATCCTTGTGTGTCCCAGCTGAGGTTTGAGCAGCCTTTCAGAAGAAGATGGTGGGTTTTTGAAGTCAGTCTTACAAAGAAGCGGGCCTTGTTTATAGGCATCGTGTATGAAGTCAAATGGGAAGAACTTGGAGATGGCATCAGTGACCATGTTATAAACCCTCTTTAATTATTGAGTAATTCACATGAACGCTCTGGGAGATAGATTGTCCTTCCATGGCTGAAACAGGAACAAAGCGCTAGGAACGAAACAAAAGAATGATTCCTTGTGGAGGACCCGTGTCTGTCCAACAGGTACTCCCTTACTTGTTCCCTGCCAACAAAAGCAAGGCACAGATCCCTTGATTTCAGAGCGGTCATGTGACTCATTTCTGGCCAATTGGATAAGGTAAAATCAGCGAAGGGCTCTGGGAAAATATTTTGCTTCTTCCAAAAATGCGAAAATAGTGTGAAGCAGTCTCCCTCCCTCTTTCTCTCTCTCTCATTTTTCTTTCTCACTTTTCCTCTTCCCTGGCTGGCATTATTTCTGATTTTTAAACACAGTCAGTATGTGAAATGATGTCTAGAGCTATGGCAGCCACTGTGGGACCATGAGGCCATAGGCTGAAGGATAAAAAGCCAATGTGCTAAAAGATGGCGAAGTGACCTAATAGAGGTTGAAGGCTCTTCATGAAGCCATTGATCAGCTAAACCAGCATAGCAAACACCTATATCCTGACGTCTTTGTTAATGAAAGAAAGATAAACTCTTCTATCCTTTGCTGGTCATTTTTCTGTCATTTAAAAATAGCAAACGTTTAACTTTTTCCTATGTGTCAGGCACTGTTGCAAGCACAGTGTACATATTAACCCGTTTACTCCTCAGCATAAACCTATAAGACAGGCACTGTTATTATTCCCTTTTTAAAGATGAGGAATGTGAGGCACGGGATTAGATAAGCTGCCAAAATCTGTAAGTGGAAGAGCTGGGACTCAAACCCAAGGAGCCTGGATTGCAACTTAAAACGTTCTTAGTGGACAGACCAACTGTACACAATCGTCCGCAACTGATGCACAGGTAGTGCAACTTGTCACAGGATTATGGATTGTTTTCGAGCTGCAGGCGATCCTTTGAGATGACCTTGAAAATAACCTGAGTTAGATAGAACCTGGAATGGTGGTCGATGTATCGCGGCAGCCTGTGAGTAAGCCATTTTTCTCCGTACCTCCAGCCATAGAAATGAGCTGACTTCCCGAGCAGTCCCAATGTTGGATTTTTTTCCATACTCCTTGTGTTTCATTTGGTTACTTCTATCATAATAAAGTTCTCTTACTCTGCACTCGTGATTTTACTTTTTATCTTCTAACTGATCCTTACTCTGTACTTCTCCACTGCTGGCATGGCAATGTATATTTTTTCACTTACATTGCTCATTTGCTTTTGACTACTTTGAAGTACTAATTTTTCATGTTTCAATCCACTCAAAATTTATTTCTTGAGACGCTTCTGTGAACAGTGGTCCTATCAGACTGATAAGAGACCTTCTCAACTGGTAATCACTCAGCACTCCCTCTCAGTTTGGTTGTAACCCTTGCTGTATTGTCTCACATCGTAGAGGGGTGAGTGAGAGTCTATGGGAAGACTCACTTTCTCTCCAGATGAGTTTCCTGTCAGGTTACCTCATCTCTTGGACTTGCCCTTCCAGCCACCTTTGCCCGATGAAACTCTTTACTGCTGAATTTTCTCAAATTTTCCACCCAGGCCTCCTCCTCCCCTACCCACCTGAACCAAAGAGAAGGGGAAGTTATAGACTGAAAAGATCTCAATTCCCAAACTTCAGAACTCAAGGCCTAGTATTTGTCTTGTTTCTGCTTTCAAATTAGGACACCTCAGAAACCAATGCTGACTACCGGACGACCTCCATTTTACCTGTGGAATTGTCCTTTTAAGATTTATTTTATGGTCTAAATCGACTTGGCTTCCATAACAACACCCCAATGAATCTGATCTCACTGGTTAAATGGAACATCTTTCTTTAAAAAGCAATTTTCAAGAAGTAGTTTAAAACGTCTGATATTGTTACTTTATAAAGCGTCTCTTCTCCAACAATAGAGCAAATAACGAGTACATCTCCTCAGTCTGCATCTTCCTTTATGGTACTTCGAGAATCCCTCAACTTGCTCTTTCTGTCAATTAATCTCTTGCTTAAATTTCTCTTGAATAAAAATTTTGCTGACCTCGTTCCATTAACCTCTCCTTCATAATATCTTTCACCATCTCTGTTACTTTCCTCTGGATACATTTAATTTCTTGGAAGGAATTTTCATGACAGAAATGGGGCAGAAGAGAAAGACTGGCCAAGTTTAGAGATTTAGTGAGATTCAGGAGATGGTGATGGTGCTCAGTACTTGAAGGTAACTCATTTGAAACATGCATTCAAATCTCAAGATATAAAACTCTAAAAGAAAATCTTTAAATTCTGCTGGGAAACATGGATTCAGTCGCTTGTGCTGAATTACCTGATGGGGAGAAAGTCTCTAAAATAAGGAATAAGGACTTGATTGTAAGTTACATTTCATTCTGGTGATAGTTTCTGTATGATCCATCAATATATTTTTTTTAATTCAGACAAGGTTCATAATCTTTTTTTTTAATGTCCACCATAATCTTTTTTTAATGTCTGCATAAAGCAGATAAATTTCCTGGGATATTTATGACAAAAGCTCTTCTTGTTTGAAGGTTTCTAGAGGAGAGACTTAAAGACAAGGTGTCTTTCTTGTATCAGCTTTTCATCTATTCTGAAATTGGTTTCATTACATCTGAGGAACTGTTCTCCACACTGCTAGCTTGCTGAGTTCAGGAATGTTTGTATCAGCAGCCAATTGTTCACCTTGAACTTTATCTTTCAGCTTGTCAAAAAAAACAACAACAAAAAACCTAACTAACAGTATTTAAGCACCACTGCGAATCTCCAAGGAAGCATAGATTGGAGGAGTCTGTCAATGCAACTGGAACCTCAAGTCTCCCCCCTCCCGACTCAAGACCCCTTAAGAAGGAGTGTGGGACTCTCCACAGTGGCCCATGAGAGCCCCTTCCCACATTTCAGAAGAGCAGGGCTTCTGGACATCCCACCTCAATGGCTGTGGAAGGCCAATATCACCTGGGACTCTGGTTCCCAGCAGATAACACTGAGAAATTGTTTCACTGTGTGTGTTGAGGGGGGCGAGGAGGGGAGACAAGAGTGCTTATCCATTACAGGGCAAAGCTCCAACAGATTTATTCTTTTTCACCCAGATGCAACTGAAGAATACCGTGACTCGTCTTGCTGTGACTCCAGGGAAACAAAAGTTCCTGGAATTGTTACTACCAGCACTGTTTATTTTCCACTCCTCTCCCAAAGGTGTCCTTGCATTGTAGCTTTTGAGCAATGAATGAATGCCTCTAGTCAAAGCAAAATGAATAGTACCAGGTGAATCCCACCCTGAGGGGAGGTTTTAGTGACATGCCACAGGACTGTGTTCTCACTGTGCCCTGTTCAGCAGTCTCCTCTAGGACCTGGATGAATACACTATGTGTAGCACTGTGAAATGTGTTGACCGCACACAGCTGAGGGAAAGAGTGGATCTACTGGATGTCAATGACAGCATTTAAAATCATTTTAACCAAACAGATTAAGGATGCCAAAAATCAATAACGTGAAATTTAGCAAGAAGGCAAGCTCTGGATGTAGGTTCAAAGCATCAATTTATAAGAAAAGAATGAGGAATAAATACATGGCTTGAATGTGGGAGGTAATATGCCAGCAGGTAAAGCCCTCGTGGGCCATATGATGCCTTGTGGTGTCCAGTCCCATGTACTCCAGACATTGCCTAGAAGAGAGGCTTCACGACAAGACATCTTGAAATGAAGTCATATGAAGGACAGCTGAGAAAACTAGAAATGTTTATCTGGGAGAAAAGAAGATAAGAGTCATGCATTTTGGGGGGACTTATGTTTTGTTTTTCTTTTCCTTTAAGAAGCATTTTTTATTTTTATCTAAGCTATATGCACTTGCTTAAAGAGTGAAATCGTTCTGCAAATTTGAGAAACTCGACGCCTTTCCCCATTTCCGGCCCCGAGGGTCTCCACATTCCCTCCTTTTTAGATGATTATTTGGGTGTCTATTCGAGGTCTCTAAATAACATGCCTATCTTGCTTCTTGGTTTCTCGGGCTGGGGTGTTATCTCTTGACTCTCTACTTTCATTTGCTTGGACGTCTGAGTACTTAGCATTCTTTACCCAACATCTCAGTCTCCTCTCAAGACCTTCAGCTTTCGTTTCATTGGCCTCATCTTCTGAGTCACTCTGGCTGCCCGAAGCCTGGTCCACAGCTGTCATCTTGGGCCCTCTTTTTACTGTCCTCCTGGGGGGTGGGGGGATGGCATTGGATCTCCTTCCTATCTCCTGTTTGCTGTATCCTGTTTCTTCCACTTTTCAGTTTTCTCCCTCATTTTATAGAGAAAATCCTGGGGCGCCTGGGTGGCTCAGTCAGTTGAGCGACCGACTTCGGCTCAGGTCATGATCTCACGGTTTGTGAGTTCGAGCCCTGCATTGGGCTCTGTGCTGACAGCTCAGAGCCTGGAGCCTGCTTCTGATTCTGTGTCTCCCTCGCTCTCTGCCCCTCCCCCACTCATGCTCTGTCTCTGTCTCAGAAATAAACACTAAAAAAAAAAATTAAAAAAAAAAAAGAAAATCCTTCCACATTATTCTGAGAAGCATACGTATATGGGAAGTACATTCTGAAACTTTGCATCTTTGAAAACGACTTTGTTCTACTCCTACATTGCAGTAATAGTTTGTCTCAGTATAGACTTCAACACTGGAGATAATGTTCTAACAGATTTTGTTTTTAAGATTGTATTTTTAAGTAATCTCCACATCCAACATGCGGCTGGAACTTACAATCCTGAGATCAAGAGTCCCTTGCTCTGCTGACTGACCCAGCCAGGTGTCCCTCCTTTAGACTTTTGAATGGATTTTCCATTACCTTCTGGTTTTCAGTACTGCTGTGGTAAAGTCCAAATCCACCGTAAGTACTAATCCTATGCATAACGAACTGACTTTTTCCTCCTTTGGACACCACTAGAATCTTCTCTTTGCTCTTAATGTTTTGGGAAGTGTTTTCAAACTATTTGTTTGATTATTTTCTCCACTTTCTTTTCTCTTTTTTTCTGGGCCCAATATTTGGATATTATACTTCTGGATTGGTCTTATGGTTTTATTATCTTTCCTCTTTTATTTCACATTTTTTGTCTTTTTGTGCTATGTTTTGGGAGAATATTATCTTCTAACCATTCTATCGAGATAAAAAATATTGATCACAGTTTTAAATTCCAAGAACTTTTTATTCCTTCAGTTTTCCTCTATAATGATTCCTTCTTATTTAATGAATCTCATCTTGTTTCTCCAAAGATAATAATGACATCTGATTGTTATTTCCTGCCTAAAAGGAGAAAATATGGCATCAGTGATCTAGGGGGAAGTGTTGCCAATTCGGGGGCCCATGGGGGAGTGGGTTCTGCCTTGTGAAATGGTTTTTTGGCTCTCTGCTATTCCCACAGCTGACCTAAGGATTTAGTTTTGGGGGGTTTCCTAAGTAACTTACCATGTGTTTTTCTGTTTTCCAAATTCCACATTTTGCTGCTACTGTTTCTATTCATCCAATCCTTCATTCTATGCCTTCAGAGGGAAAAAAAAATCCTCTCCCTGTTGTTCATATGAGTTTCGTTTAGGTGGGAATAAAAGTAGAGGCGTGTGTTCAAATTATCCTGTTTCCTGGAAGTACGGAGAGTCCATTTGGAGTCATGTAGGGCTTGCTTTTGGATATTTAGAAATAATCCATGGGGTGCCCGGGTGTCTCAGTCAGTTAAGCATCTGACTTCGGCTCAGGTCATAATCTTACAGTTCATGAGCAAAAATGAACATTAAAAAATTTTTTTTAAAAAAATAATCCGCATTTTCAGGGGCTGCCTTGAGACAGAAACTCCCCGTTCCCAGAAGGGCCACGCCGATTTGGAATGCCTACTTCTCAGGGATGTGGCAGAGAGGTCTCTAGTTCCACTGGCTTGGCCACAAATTAGGTAAGATGTCTATCTGAGACCTCACTCAGAATCCTTCAAATCTATCGTTTCAATCTCTGATTACATTACGGTTATTCCAGGCTTGGAGTAATGTTCAAATGTCCAAATCTGAGCAAATGTGCTAGTGTTTTGTTTCATTTTCCATACAGCTTACAGTATACTTCTGTGGAGGGATGGCCTTGGTGAAGAAAGGAGAGTTTGCTTTTTCTGGTTCTGTTCTCCAAAGGTTACAGGTGATGAGACGTATGTCTCTAGTCACCGTCAGGTTCTCCTCAGTATTTTCCCAAACATAAATCAATCATTTCAGTTGAATGATATACTTGACAGAGGCCGGTAGGGAAAGCTGAAGGTTAAGGAACATAAAGTTATAGTGTGAACCACTGCTAATTGAACAGCGTGTCAAGAAAATAAATTCTATTTGGTCAACGGGCAAGTAAGAGGTCGTTAATCAAAATTCCCTTTATATTCAACTCTCGAGCAAAACAGTTGTCATGTGCAGTTGATGAGTACACATGCTCACGAGTGGTTACCCGAGCACACTCCTTCAACCATCGCTTCAACAATGAAGACGTTAATGTCTTATAGTTATTTTTAAGCATTTTCTAATGATTAACTAATTTTAAACTAAAAATAAAATCCCTTGAATTAAAGATCTGATGAAGATCCAGCAACCAATCATCCATCCATCCATCCATCCATCCACCCATCCATCATCTATCCATCACCCATCCAACCATTTAATATCTACTAAGGACTCAGAAATAAGAGCTCTATTCCTACCGTTTAGGAGTTCCCAGTGTAATGAGAGAGACAGATTGTGGACAGAACTTTCTGTCTCAGAACTATAGTCCCAACCACTGAAGTATGTATGGTCTACTTTGGGATGCATGGTATGGGGAGGAAAGGCTTCCTGAGGACAAGAGGCTTAGTGAAGCCCGAGGGAGTCAGCTACACAGACTCATGGGACCATGAGAAAAGAGGATACTTGTTAAAAGCCCACCTGCTTTAGAATATGGGCGCCATTTCGGGGGGTGGGGTGGGGGTGAAAACACCGGGAAGAGATGAATCTGAAAAAATAAGCAGGGCCATACTGAAGAGCTCGGATTTTATCTGAAGGCTAAGGGAAGTCATTGAAGGCTTTTCTGCAGAATAGAGACATCACCAACTTGTCTCCTCTGCTTCCCCATGGTCTGAGTCCCCATCATCACTAGAACATAGTGAACTATGAGCTAGAACATCACTTCGACGTAGAAGTCAGAGCATGTCTCCCACTGCTTAAAACCCCACCACAGCTCAATCCTGCTATGAGGCCCCATGTGACTTCTCTCCATTCTCACCTCATGCCTCCCAATCTCATTCTGCACATTGCTGCTAACTCCCTCACCTCCTTTGAGCAAATACCAACCTTCCAATGAGGACTATCCTGGCTACCCTACTTTAACCCCTACCCACACACACACTCTACCCTGTCGATACCCTGTGCCCTGCTCTGTTTTTACTCTATCCGCAGCACTTATCACCTTCAAAGATCTCATATAATTTATTATGTTTACTGTTTTTCTTCTCCCACTAGATTCTGACTAAATAAAGACCTCTTTGTTGGGTTCATCGTTGTGTCCCAGGCAACTAGGATAAAAGACTGGCACATAGTAGATGCTCAATAAATGCTCTTTGAATGTGCGGAAGAATAGATTTGATGTTTTACCAAAACAAAAAACAAACAAACAAAAAAAAAAACCCAAACCCCCCAAACAAACACTCAAGAAAAATTTGGAAAATGATCTGCAGGGATTTGATATTGGAGGATGGGGAGGAATTTGTTGCTGTGACAGTAATGATAGGTGGGAGGCGGGAAGTGACTGAGGGGAGAGAAAGGAGGGCACAGGTTAGAATTACTAAAGAGAGAGAATTGGTCACTAAGGTGACCAATTATTTGGATGTGGGGCTGAGTGGCTGGGATGTCTGGCCTGGAGAGGGCACCTGGAGATAGTGGCCCCATTCCTGGAGGCAGCGGGAAGAGAAAAGAGACGCTAACTTTGGGTGAGCCATCCTTCAGTTCCCTGTGGGGCAGGTGAGTGGATACATATTATGGCGTACTTACGGGTTTTACGTTTTCTCTCCTCTGTGCACAGCCCCAATGCAAACACATACAATTTACCCTCAATTTTTAACAAAATCAAAATAACCGATTGTAATAACTTACTTCTCACCCTATAGCCAGTGGCGTTCCCTATGGTCTTACCTGAGGCTTTAAAGACAACCTCTGTATAAGGCACAAACAAGTATCTTTCCCGTTTCCCCAGTGTCCATTTTCACCCTGACATCCAGAGACTAAGTCTCGATTTCCCTACACCCTCAGACGCCCTCTAACTTTCCTGGAAATGGTCATGCCCTTAGCCAGTTTATTTGAGACAGGAGCAAACTCACTGTAATCCAATCCTCAGGGAAACCATTAGATTGGGGTTTTTTTGGTTGTTGTTGTTGTTGTTGTTGTTGTTGTTGTTTTTAATGGCTGGCAAGGCTCTGGCTTCTCTCCAGTTCCTCAAAGCAGTAACCTCGTCTCATGATAAAACTGTACCCACTTGCTAGAAACTCAACAACTTTGTTCTTCCCTTTCTTCATAGCTCCCAGATGGCCACCAGCTGGTCTGGGCTATTTCTTGCATTCGAATCCCTTTATCCGTCCTCCTGGTTTTCTTTGTGATCTTCGTGTCTTGCCCCTCCTCCTTCTAACAGCCACCATATACTCTTATAACCCTCTTTGGAAGCACCAAGAGAATTTGAGGACTTTTTGGAACATCACCTCTTTTTTTTTTCTTTTGTATTGTAAGGAAAACCAGCCGCGGCGGGGCAGGGAACTGTCTCCTAGAGGAGATCAACAGCCTCCTGCATGAAAGGAGTCAGAGCAGACTTTATGTTCCTGACAAGGCTATAGGGAGACAAATGAACCCGGCATGTCCCAGAAACCACACCTCGGTCTTCCAGCTGTGCTCGGCCGGCACCCTTCATGGGCATGACGAGACGTCTGTTCCCCTCCCTGGCTTTCTCACCAGCCGGCCAGGGGGATGGAGAAATGTACCACGTGATCTCGTTTGATCGCTGTTCTGTTCCAACACCCCCCCCGCCCCCCACCGCGACCAGAGACTACTGCACCATATTCCCAGTTGTTTGCAATATAGACCTTTGATTTACACGGCTCTAGCTAGAAGACCGTCTGAAATAACAAGCTGAAGAAGTGAAGCTAAGGTGTCTGTGTGTCTGTCTGCTGGGGTGGTGCTGCCTGTGCCGGGAGAGGGTGGATCTCTTTGCATGCTTGGCCTGTGTCCATCTCCGTGCACGCACAAGGACCTGTGCAGGGCGACTGTGCGTGTGTGTGTACGTACAAGATCTGCGTGTGTGCACAGGATCCTTGCGTGTGACTGCACAGGGGATCGATGTGGGGCAACGACTGTGTGCTGTCCCTCTGGATCTGCAGATGCTGTTTGGGGGTGACCGGGCTGTGCCTGTGTGGGTGTCAGAGTGTAACGCGTGCTGTTTTGCAGGGCTATCTGCGAGTGTCTGTGCCGGGAGATTGTGGGGTGAAATTAGATGCGTTTGGGCGAGTGTCGTCAAAAGAAACGTGTGGAAGATAGGTGGAGGGGTGTCTGCAAAAGTTTGGAGGGTATGTTTTGAGATGTTCGTGGAGGACGTCGGGGGTGTTAGTAAAAGTGTCGATGTGGTGGCAGTGGGGTGTGGGGGGGGTTGTGGGGCGTGACCGCAGAGCATCTATGCGGCGTCTATGGGGGGTGACTGTGGGTATGGAGGGTATTCCACTCGGGAGCACGTAGGGGCCTTTGTGGGTGAGCTTGCAAAGAGTCTACACCTGCTTTCGGGGATATTTGTGGGGGGGTTGCGGGCAAGTTTCTGGGGGGGGTGTGGCTGGCTGTGGGGGTGCCCGCAGACCTGTGTGCCTTTCTCCGTGAGTAGGTGTGTCTGTGGAGATGCAGTACACGAAGGAAAACGGCCTCAAAAACTTCCCTCAGAAGCACAAACCGTTGCCTTGCCTTAGTGCCTCGTGGTCCCCAGAGTGTGACTGTGACAGGCCCAGTTTCCCGCAGCAGGCTGCTCTGTCCTTGGGGTCCCCCGGTCACCAGCGGTGATTTGCTCACCACTCTGCTGCACGCTGCCGGTCACTGAGGCCGCAAGCTGACTCGGGGGCCACCTCTCCTGCGAGGAGCAGGTGCGAGTTCCTGCTCTGTCCCGTGGGGTGGACACAGCCGTGCGGTCCTCACCCCGTTCCCCGGGGCACCCACCAACGCACCTGGGGCTGCCTCCGCCGGGGCAAGCACAACCTGTCATCTGGGGTACCGCCCGGAGAGACAGAAGAAGGGGCACGTCCGGCACCCGTCCCTCCAGCCAGCTCCCACACATGTCAAGGAACACGGGCCGCTGGATTTCAATCCACTTTTCTCCAAGAGGGAATCACGGGTTCCGCCTAAAATGAGATGTCCTACAGAGATGGTGCTTTTCGCTTTATCCAGCCAGCTGCCAATTAACCGGCGCCACAACCGTTCGGAGGAATCCCGCGTCTCCTCGTCAAGAGGCCGTGGTTGGCAAAGGGGTATTTAGGTTTCGCGTGTGTAGGGTTGGTGTTCGGCCTTAGCAATCAAGTCCTTTCGGCATCTCCACGATGCGGCTTGTATCCGCTCCCCGTTGACAGATGGGGAAAGCAGAGCGGAAGGCGGCCACACTCCTGCTTGAGCCCCTGCAGGGCCCAGATCCAGAGACGCCCCGTTAGCCTGGGACTCACCGGGCCCTCCTTCAGGAAGCCTGCCAAGGCGCTCCTGGGGTCACTCCAGCTATGGTGGCCAACGTTCCGGGAGGGAACCCGGAGGGCCCAAGCAAGAGCAAACGCCTGCAAGGAGGCAGGTGGACGGACGTATTTACCTAGAGGTCCTGAGCAGGACTCCTGTGCTTATCACGAGGGGCGTTAAATGCTCTTTAAGTAAAGCTGTCAGGTGCCACACGGGGTGATTCTGGCCGACTCTATCTTTTGTCTAAAGAAAGGTGTTTCCCTAACTTCAAAGCCAAAAGCTGGTGGTGTTCATTCCTGATGTACCGTTCCTAGTCACTTTATTTTTTTAATGTTTATGTATTTATTTATTTATGTTGAGAGAGAGAGAGAGAGAGAGCAGCAGCAGAGAGAGAGGGAGAGAGAAAGAACCCCAGGCAGGCTCCGCACTGTCAGCAAAGAGTCCAATGCGGGGCTGGAACTCCCAAAACTGTGAGATCGTGACCTGAGCCAAAATCAAGAGTCAGACACTGGACCGACTGAGCCATCCTGGTGCCCCCCACCCTCCCGTTCACTTTAGATAAAACTTCTCCGGTTTCCAAGAAGCACCACAGGTGGCCACTCCTTCACCTCTTTACCCAGCTGACACACAAGGGCTTTGTCTGCCCCTTGGCAGGTGCTGAGACACCACCTGAGCCCCGTCCCCAGGACACCCTCCTGTGTTGCCTCTCGGTCAGATGAACCCGGTGAATGATCTTCCTTGTCCTCCTTCTGGATACACATGAATCACCTCATTCAGATCTCAAAGCCCCTCTGGGAGGGAAGTTGAGTGGGGGGGGTTAGGTATTGCTGTCTTCAGGTTATGAGTGAGGACATGGGAGCCAAGGTAAGCATCTGGCGACAGCCACACTGCAGGGAGCACACGGACAGAGCTGCGGGCCGGCATCGCCATGACCTCAGTCTCCTTCCCCAGCTACCGCCTCTAGGTGACAGGTGCTGTCCTCCCTAACAGCATCCATTCTACTGAAAGGTGAGGCATCGCTGTAAAGCCTCACCACCAGGTGGTGAGTGAGAAAGCCCCAGGGGCGGTGCAGACCATGAATATTACAGGAGGGCTGTGTGCGGTGATCAGGCAGACTGTGGAAGACACAGGGTGGGACCCAAACACTGGAGGTGGGAGAGGAATTTGACAAGCCAGGACAGAGGGGAGGGCACATTCCAAACGTGCAGTTTGTAAGCCAAGATGCAGAGGAAGGCAGGGTTCTGAAGACGGCCCACCCTAGAGCCTGTGGGGACACGGATTCAGCAGGCCGGGCAGAGAGGAATGGAAAGAAGGGGCAGATGGGAGAGGGGAGAGGAAGAGGGAATTCCCCGGGAGGGACGGGGATGCCATGCCACCAGATCATATGTCACGGATCCTATGTCACGGGAGACCTAGGATGTGTTGGGTTTGGGTGCTTTTTTTTTTCAATATTTGTGGTAAAGACTGGCTCGTCGTTCGCTGTAGGTACTTCCCTCCTGATGACTTGTTCACCTGTCCCAGCTGCCGCTGCAATTAAGCTGACTATGTGACTGACTACTGACTTCTGGAATATGGGCAGAAATGACCCATAACACTTCCAGGCGCGGTCCCCAAATCCTCCCGTGTGACCATCCACTCAACTACTTTCCTTAATTTGCCGCTTGGACGCAGAGGTCTGGACATTGTATGTTTCGTTGACATGTTCAGACTGACTTTGTCTGTGATGATTTTGGTTTCCCTGCTCTCTGCCCTGAACCAGGCAGAACGGCGGGATATGCCCTCAGAAAACATTTCTCGAGTGAAGGAACAAACGTCCCAACTTTGGAGGTCCATAGTGGTATTGTAGCCACTCCAGGGGAGGGTTGGAATGGGAAAATGAGTCTGTCAGGGGGCGGGAGAGGAGAAGAAAAAGCTAGTTCAACCCCTAAGCTGTCTTGAGAACATTATTATTTTACCCCATGGCAATCGTTACGTAAAGAGGCTACGTCCTTGCTTCAAAATGTATTACTCCCTTCTTTTGAAATTAGATTTAAAACTTCAATATTTACCTTCATAGTTCACCTACGGAAGCCAAAGACAGAATGTTCACACATCCCTGCAACACGGTTTTAAACAGAAAAGAAAAATAAATCCCCTTCAGAAAAGCCAACACATTCCATGTATTTCCCAGCCTCTAATAGCTTGTGCACTCTTGGCAGAAACAACAAGCAATGTTTTTTCCAGTTAAAAGGGAGCAGATAGTTTTCCAGGCCTTTCTGTTTCTCTCAGAGCAGATGGGCCTTTCTGTTTAGCAGGTGGAGCTGCCGCCACCTTGAATGGGACGTGAGCTCGGTCAGACCGCACTGTCCCCATGCCCGGACCTAGGTCACAGGGGGAGCTCCCTGTGGTGTGTGACTGCAAGCAGGGGACCCCGATCATTCCAGGACGTGTCTCATAGTGACCCGTACTTGGAACTGCGGTTGCTACAGCGGAAATCACCGGCACAATAGCAGGCGGGGACAGTAGTAGCGAAAGGTGCCCTCTGGGGTGTGAACTAAATGCTGCTAGTTTGTCGATGGGAGCTTGCTACGGTATTTTCCGGTACAGCGGGACTCAGGAAACCTCCAATAAGCAGCCAGTGCCGCACTACCTGCTTCGCACGCGTTCTCTCATTACATCCTCACGACAATCCCGCGGGGTAGGCGCTTTGATTATTTCATTATATAGACCGAGGCAGAAAGAGGTTGAATGGCATACTTAGGGGACCAGAGGTCCTAGGTAGCATAGGCACTGGACTCGCTACATTTCGTGCGGCCTCCGAGCTCAGGAGACTCAGCAGTGGAACCAGCTACGGTCTTCATCGGGTTCGCAGTGTGTGGAGTGCATGGTAGGGAATGTCATTTTTTGCTCAGCCTGGCTCCGAATCTCTAGAATTAATCTCTGGTCAACCGCTGTGCTGTTCTTTTAGCCTTTCTGTGACATCCACCCAAAATTCTGTGACGTGTGTCTTATGTAATATTTTTCCAGCGCAAAATCTATTAATGAGAATTACATCCGCGTCCTTGGGTTCTGTCACTTTCCATGCAATTACAGTACCGTTTAGAACCTCATCTTATTTCAAGAAGCCACCGTATGCTGTTCCCCTCTCTCCACATTTCGCCAGTTAATATGTCATTTCTGTCTCCGCACCCCCCCTTAGAGCCCTGCAATCTGTCTCCCTGTCCCTCCGCTCACAGTTTTCTCACCACTGTTTCCGTTTCTAATAAATTAAATGGAATTTTCCCCGTCTCGCATCTTCCTCGATCTCCCTGGATGTTCAGCTGCTAATCAGCTCTTGCCTCTTGGACATTCCCCCTCCCCCGCCTCCTGCGGGTACCTTGTCCCTCTCAGCAGCTTCTTTGCACCTGCTGGGACCCCAAGCTTGCACCTTCACAACTGCACTGTGCTGAATACTCCTGTGTTTGTTTCTTTTTCTCCCCGCAAAGATCATTTATTATGCTATTTCGTTGGTCTTCCAATGCGCCTAGCTGAGGGCTGAGCAGATGATATTTAATTTAATTAACACTCCCTTATTCTGGCTTCTGGCTTCCAGACTTAATGATACCGTGACCCCAATTAAGTTAAGCAGTTGATGAAGCCAGTGGTCATATCAGGATTATTTGCCTGATAAATAACAGATCATAATCAGTACCAGGCCAAAGTGACCAGTGACATCCTACAATAAACGGCTTCACCTAAAAAAAGGTAAAAAAAAGGTTTTTTTTTGTTTTTTGTTTTTTTTTTTTTACCATTTCCTTTAGGAAAAAGAAGAAGGAAACCAAGGTAAAAACCCTGAGAGCTCGTGGCTGGTCTGCAGTCATTTTGCTTGAGTCTTATCAAATCATCTCAGAGGCTTTGTTGACATTATCTGCTAACGACTGTAATCCATCTTTCCAAATGGAGAGAGGCAACCGGGCTGCCATACGGCACCCTCAGTCCAGAGATCTGAGGTCTGAAGTCAGCCCCCGACTGTCGCCTAGAGCACCCACCCACCCGGCCAGCTGCCCGCGCAGGGCCTCTGGACCCGTTTCTAAAGGGTAATATTTACAGTGTTGGAGAGCTGGGCGCTGCGGAGCTTAATGGGATTCTTAATAAAGGCAGCTTTCATTAAGAGAGGGAGCATAGACAAGGTGCCCTTGCTTTTGAGGAAAGGACGACCCAGCACAAGACGGATGCTCCTTCTCAGTTTGGAAATCATGTGGGTCAAGTGCCTTGTCATGCATTAACAGCCTTTTTAAGTTCCTGGCAGATTGAGAGGAACGGCTTAGATAAATGAAGGCAGAGGAATCACTCGATCTGTCTTGGTAGCATAAACGCTGAGACACAGCAGCTGCATTTAAACAGAGCAATTTGCTAAATGAGTGGTTGGCTACTTTCCAGATGGCCAATGTGACACAGGGCTTGGATGAATCCTTTATTCAATCATGCATCTGTCTAGACTGAAGCAGGAAAGGCCAGGTTATAGCCCCTGCACCAGCCGTCTGCAGCCGCAGCCCCGGCAGCTCAGAACCCCCACAGAAACCCCGCTCGGCCTGGCTGGGGAGGCAGCTTGGCCGGAGACCAGCTGGGGAGGACGGGGCAGCCCGGCGTGCCGAAGCCTCAGGAAAAGCCAGCTTCTCAGCTGAAGGATGGCCCGCTCGGAACCTCACCTCGCCCGCCTGCCTACCGGGGACACGCAGCCAGGTGACCCTAATAGGACGAAGCGACAGAGCCTAGGAAGCAGAAATATTGGTCGCGTTCTGTGTGCGTTTCCTTTATGGGCACTTGAAAATCCTTTCACACGTGGTTCGTCTGGATTCTTCTGGTTCGGTTGTAAAATTCCCAAGGCCGCTGGAAGAATATTCTTAGCTTGGCCCCATGACCCCATTCTGCTTCCCTTTCTCTCTGCCTCTGACACTTAATTCAATCCTGACTCAAGCATTTCTTTAGAGACGATATCAGGGATATTGGCTGGGGAGGCCAAGGGGTAGACCAGATGACCACTCAGTCCTGGGGCCTCTGGGTCTATGACATGCGTTGACCGACTGATGTAAAGCAGGTCAGGTAAAATGGGGCCACTTGATGGGCAGTTTGCCCAACTTTAATAGGCAAGCATCGAACTTCATTGGGCTGTAATGGGGACCTACAGGAAGGCAGCTCCACTAACCTATTTCTCTCTGGTAAGTTATACCGCAAGCCTATTTAATTTTTATTATTGCATCGAAAGTTTCCACAGTGAGGGTTTCATTTCCCTGTGTTCTTTAGCAAGCTATTCGAGTTTCCTGGCTAGAATGTTCTGACCAGTTAGTCAACAAGCCTCCCCACCCCGCCTCCCCTCCGCCCCAAGCCGCTGGGCCTCCACCCTCGACAGCAGCTTCCTCTTACTTCTGACTCAGGAGGAAAAGTTTAACCTGGTGAATCACCAGCAGCGCTTTCTGTGACATTCTGAGGAAAACTACAGTTTGCCGAGGAAGAACTCCGAAACGCTTCACTTCCTGCTGTTTCTGAGCTACACGGGGTAGAAAAATTTGACTCCTGCCCTGTGCCCATCCACCAAAGCTTTCTCACCAACATTTTTCTCTCTTGGAAGTTTCCGATCATCAGGGCTGTGTTGACCCTACAGTCAGCCTGAAATGAATGAGTCAAGTGAACAAGGCTGTCCTACAGGAGGGTCTAAGCGTTATCCCTCTGCCCGTCTCACCCACATGCTACTTCTTTTGTAACCATTTGAGCCCGGTTTCCTCATCTGTACCACAAAGTACAGCAAATGCTCTGTGGGACAATTTTTTTTTTTTCCATTCTCCAACCAACATCGCTCTAGATGCGTAAGTGAGAAGCTAATCCATACACAAGGATGCACTTGGGCATGGTTGGCCTAGACTATACCCATGGAGGTCTTTATGGCCAGAGTCCGGGCTATGGAAAGGGAGTTATTCTGGTATCTCGAATATTCCAGTAGTAGGTATGCCAAAAGTTCAGAGCAATGAAGTCACTGAACTCAGAGATAATTACAAGGCTGTTCAAGTCCTTGCAATGAGGAAACAGCTCAGAAAGGGTATAAAAGTAGATTATTAATTTTAAGAAGCAGGTTTCTTAATTTGCTGCATGCAAATAACACTGATGAATGTTATCAAATGATCCTTAAGCCATAAGCCCAGGCTAGATGCAGCAATCGAAAGAAGTCCAAGGACAATCACGAGAGACTTGGTAATATGACGTTAGCCAACCAAGCTCCCCTTGCCCTTGTCAGCAGATTGCAAATGTGGCTTCCCTTATGCTGAGTGTGACTGGGTCCTCAACGCTAGGTCCTCAATAGGTGACCTCCAGAGGACGGTTGGGTGAAAAGTCAGGCCCGTGCTTCTGCTTTATAATAACCGCCCTTCTCTCTCAGGTACAACTGATGGCTTTGCTGGATGACAGCACAAACTCTTTAATGCTACATTCACTGTAAGCCTTTTTTTTTTTTTTTTAGCCTAAAGAAAATTTGATTTTTTTTTTTAAATAAACATCAAACGAGGACTCAAACATTTTTTGAAAACGTCGTGGCTTTTTAACATTCAAATATAGCTCCACGAAGAGTCCTCCACCACCGACATTTTATCTTATTAGAGTGCTGTTAATTAAGACCCTGAGCCACCAGCAGCAACAGCGACGAAATCAACAGACTCCGGCCAACTCTTCCTGCCATAAAATGCAACTCTGATTTGCAGAGAAGCTCAAAGGACCGCAGCGAATTGGCTCATTCGCATCTAGTCCACTAGGGGGCAGTGAATGATCGGGTTTCCCGCAGGCGGGCTGCGCCGCGGGTTGGTTGCTATATATACACCTGAAGTGTGGCAGGCCTTTTACACAAAGTGAGCAGCGCCGCGGCAGTGACAGGTGTAGGGAAGCAGCCAGCTATTGCTACCAGCACAGTCTGTGAGAAGGATGAAGTGAAATGAATCATTTGCATTTTTGCCAATGAACCTGCATTCTAATGAACAGGCAGTGTCGCCCGGATCGGCCCCGGCTTCGCCTTCCTGGCTTCTGCTGGACCGTCGCCACAGGCGCCGGGCTGGACCGCACCCAGGACTGCAGCAAGGAGACAGGCAGAGCCACGGAGCCCGATTTCCCAGGCGCCTGGGGCTCGGGACCACAGGGGCACGACTGACCCCGCGGCCGGGGGTGGGGGTGGGGGTGGGGTGCTTCCCTCTTGCACTCCGTCCCGGTGTCCGCGTCCCTTTGAGGAATGTCAGGCCCGGGAGAGGCCGTGCAGCATAAACCCAGGGACACCATCCACCTCCTAGTCTGTGTGAATGGCGCCCCCTACAGTTGAGCGGCGCGCAGATCACTCCCCGCTCCCGCCACGTGGGGGCCTGTGGGCTGGAGGTCTCCGCACCAGGGCCCATCTGCTCTCTCACCCGCTCCTCGTTTTTGAAAAAAACAGCATTAAAAGGCGTTAGGGGAAAGTCGAGAGTAAGGCAACTCCTGGGCACAATGAGAAATTGGGAGCTCTTGGATTTCGGTGTCCGCGATGGTCCCATCTGCCTTCTTCCTCTCTCCGGCTTGCTCGGTTCGGTTCAGGACCTAAAGCCCTGGTGGTGGTCCCCTGGCCCTTGCTAACACTTCTTCAGAAAGATCCTGGGATACGGGACCCTTCGACCTAGCTGTGTTTACAGCACTCTGTCTCCTCTCCCACGGGAATCTGCCTTTAAACCCTATCTCTGACTGTCAAACAAAACACACAGAAGGGCATCCTCCCTCCCGGCCCCCGATTAGCAAGAGCCCCGGGTGCCCAACGGGAGGCAAACCCGATGTGCCCCTGTCCCCCTGCGCTCCGACAGCAATGCTTTCGGAGCGACTGCTCCATTCCAGGGCCGTTCCTTCACCCCATTACCTGGAGCATCCCTTCCGTTTTACACGAGAGGCAGTAAAGCATAGGGGTTAAACGCACAGACTTGGTTCACACTGAGTGGGTTCGAATCCCAGTCTGTCACCTCCCGGGAGCAGGTACGCGTGAAACATTCTCACAAACGGCAACCGTAGCATGAGCTGATCGGATCCGGTGGAAAGCCCTGAGGACAACCCCGGGCATGTAAGTGAGCACTTCGTGTATGTCACCTCTTAGGCTTTTATGTATTCGACCTACGGCTGGGTCTCCTCGTCTGTTTTCCTCTGCATTTTGTCTCAGCTTCCAGACAGAGATGCTCCCACCCTCCTTTCCCCCACCCCTCGCTTCTCCCCGAGAGAAAGGCAGACGGTTTTCTGGCCTCTAAGTGTCTCCTGCCCTCCTTCCACCCTCCACACCTACCTGATCGTCTCCGTAGAGAATCGACTTGTCAGAGTCCTCGTAACTGAAGCAGAGAACGTAAAGAGAAAACATCTTCAGACACCAAGAACAACAAGCTCGGGGATGGGGGGGGGGGGGGGGAGGGTAGAATCTGACAAATGTCCTTTATGTCATGCCCGTGCTCTATTTGTAGAACCTTCTTGGAAATAGGCACTTGGCGACTTTGCCTAGATCAGAAGTGATTTCAGATTCTCTTCATGTAATCGCCTGCTTCCACCATGCAGCTTCATAATTAAAATGAGAGACTTATTTATAAAGCCGGTGGCGGAGCTGAGCGAGGACTGTGAGGAGGTGCTCCTCGGTGATGCCGACTCTAAACCATGTCGGCCAGCCTGGAAGGAGTGGCAGGGACCTCTCGGATGGGAGGGATCCCTCCTGTCAGGTGAGAGCTGGAGGGAGCGTGGGGGGACGACTGGCTCCCCAGCCCAAGTGCGTAAAGAGAGGCCAAATTCTTACGGGGGAATGTGACAAGTCCCGCTTTGGGTAGATGGCTGGCTCCAAGGATTTGGGCGAGCGCTGGCAGGTGCCAGGACCAGCAGAGGGAAATGACTGCCCGGTGGAGGACGGCTTGAGCACAGGGGGCTTATGGCAGGAGGAGCGGGCGCGCGGCAGGGAGGAGGGATGAAGAGGCCGAGTAGGAGGAGGTGGTGAGGACGGAGGGCGGGACCTTTCCCCGTGACCCCTCGAATCTTCAGTTTTGTCGGCAAACATCACAAAATGCGTGGTGCGGTTGGATTTCTTATCCAAACCAGTGACGTGGCCGTGTGGCTGCAAGAGGTGGGCGCCCACCCGTATCTGGGAAACATCGACGTCCCCACCGCAAGGCTTGTTTGACATGATGTGGTCACGTTAAATCTGGCGAACAGTTCATCAGTTTATATCGGGTTTATTTACTGTTCTTGTATTTCCAAAGGCAGGAAGGGACCTACTAGAGACCTTTCTCTCTGCGTCAGTACCAGAAATCTGCGCGTCTCGTAAACACCTTCATTGTTATCTGACAGATACTATGAAGCTGCCAATGGATGTTGTTTCCCTCTTTTTTCTGGCTTCTGGGAAGTTTAAAAAGAAATGTATTATTCGGGGATATTGTGGTGGATATTTTCTTCACTGACTTTATCTTTCTATATGTGTTTTTTGTCTTCACCCCATTCACATATACACATGTGTATTATCTTCTATTCTATATTCATTGCTAGAAGCGTTCCCAAATCCTCTTTTAGATAATGTGGTTATTAATACACAACACCAATGAGGGCATTTTTGTCTCTCCTGGAAGTTTTTAGTAAAAGAAATGGTCTTCGAGCTTTGAAGTCAAATCCGTTTTTTTCATCTTTTCTCGACTGCTATCTCTTGAGTCCTGCTTTTGCAAAAGACTTTTTTCACCCCAATTATTATTAAGATGTTCACTTATATTTTCCTCTACTACCCACTTCAAAAATATTTAGATCTTTATCTGGCATTTATTTTTATGTATACCGTGATACGAAGACTTAAGTTTTTTCCCCTAAATATATAGCCAAGAGTTATTTGTTACATTGTTCTCCCACTAATTTGAAATGCTTGGTTTATCAAATACTACTTTCCGTATAAACATAGGTCTATTATCAATCTATTTGTCTCTTTACAACAGTATCTTATCTCTTTCATTTATTGTAACTTAATAGCATCCTTTAATATCAGATGGCTCAAGTCCCTCCCCATCGTCCTTTTTCAACATTTCTTGGCCATTTTCCCATGTTTACTCTTCCAGATGAAATTCAGAATCAACCTCTTGAGCTCCAAAACAATCTCATAGAGATTTTGATTGGCATTCCACTGACTTTGACATTTAATTTGGAGAGAGGTGACATCTTCACAATATTGAATTTTCCCATCCAGGAACATAGTCACTTCCCATTTATTTGGGCTTTCTTTCACGTTTTTAGAAAGGTTCTCTCTCTATCTTAACATTTCTTGTTAAGGTTATTTCTGCAAATATTCAATTATGTACCAATTTTCGACTCAGAGAAGAAGTGACAAAGATAGTAAGGAGTCAAGTTCTCCTTGGCCAAGGGATTCCTGTTATGCAGCCATATTCACCTGCAGAGACTTGACGTACCTTTTCCTAGCAATCAGCCCACATACAACACTGAAAATACTAGAAACAGTTGGCGAGTTAAGTAAATTATAAAAAAAAAGAAAGGAAGAAGGTCATACATATCCCTCAAGAAGACGAAGATCTGAGGCTCTCTGCTAGGCTCTCAAAAAGACCTGTTTGGACCAAAAGAAAATTTCTCTCTACCTCACAGAAGATTTAAAGGGTAGAATTTAGCCTCCTTCCGTATCGTCATCCTCCCCAACACTGCTCTTTCCATAATTCTTGCGAGATAATATCAATCATAACTCATCCATCCAGTCTACTGATTTCTCATTTCCTTACAACGGTTCTGTCTTCTACCGTGCTGCGGCCACTCACTGGCACGGTCATACCCTTCCTTGATTTAGGCATTCGTAACAACTGCGACCCTCCGGAATCACAACATCAAACATCACGACTCCGCCCAACGTGCAGGCACGTGACCACCCTGAATGTCTGATGTCCTTATCTGATGTCCAGTCTTTTCAGCCTGTTCACACAGGCTAACTCCAGGACTTCCGGTGCGTTGATCCCAACACATTTTCACCGTCCACTGTCCACTGACCCTTTCGTGCCTCATTTTCTGTCATGTGTGGCTTAGATTCCATGGTCAGCCACAACCGCTTCCTCACGTGGGTGCCCTCAACTTTCTCTTCTATTGTTCTTTTTTGGCACAAGCACACCCCTGATTCAGTTTGACTTTCCACCCACCCCATGCATGAAAATGTGGCTGGAGACAAACCACACAACTGTGCTGCGTGGGCTGGCTTCTGCTTCATGACCACAAACCACAAATAAGTTCTCAGAGCTTCCTGGCAGCCATCCTTCATCTCCCACTCTCCAGGACCATTTCCCTACTTCCTCCTTTGTCTGAAAATCTCTGACACCTCCTCCCAATTCCCATTCTCATATCACGATCTTGCTTTCTAAGTCACTGAGAAAATGGAACCCCCTACAAGAGGCCTCTACCGGATCCCATCACATACGCACACGTTCACCTGCACCCCGACCCACCCCCTCGGCCTTCTGTTGGGTCCCACTGATGAATTCCAGCTCCTCCCTGAAGTCAGCCCCTCACGTGTGCCCTGGACCCCATCCTTTCTTGCCCACCCAAGGCTGTCACTCAGCATTTCCCCTCTTTCTCTCCTGCTTTATCCATGTTCTGGATCATTCCCATCAGCACACAGACATGTTCTTATTTCTCTCATTGGGGGAAATTATAAAAAAAAAATTGTCCTGATCCCCTGGCGCCTCCAACTATCACCCCAGGTTTTTCCTTCCCTTTACAGAAGAGTTACTTGAGACAGGGGTTCATACTGGTGCCTCAGTTTCTCTTCCAGTTCCCATGTGAAGGCATTCCCATCAGGCTTTCATCCCACCTCACACAAAAGTGCAGTGACCTCCGGTGGAAATTCGGGGTCCTCATCTTTCCAGCAGCTGCACTTGACAGTGGTCACCCCAGGTTTGAGTGCCCCAGACTCAGGCCCGGCCACCTGCTTGTGTGCCTGCGGCAAACGCTTATCAGCGTCAGGGCTTTACCCCCATCTCTTCAGGCTGATGATCCCGACTCCACCCAACGTGCAGGCATGTGACCACCCTGAATTTCTGATGTCCTTATCTGATCTTTTTTTCTTCACAGCACTTACCACTTGGGCGCGTCCTACGTAATCAGATATTGGCTGTTTATTGTCTCAAAGCCAGGCTCTGCCAGGGCGAGGGTTCTGGCCTGTTTTCTTCACTAACGTGCCCTAATTGCCCCGAACTGCGTTGGGCCCATAAGGAGCCACACCGATCTTTGTGGTTAATGCCTTCATATACTTCCAGGCATGTCCCACCACACAGCCGCCGGCCTGGCCTGGAAACTTCGTGGCTCATGGCTGTTCTCCCTTCAGGTCCTTCCTCCACTGGCACCTGGTGAGCTCTGCCCTTCCAGCCCCTTCTGTGCTACACTTCATCTCTTCAGTCCTTATTCGCTAACATACTACCGACTGATTTTGCATATTGCTACCTCTTCTGCTAGAATGGAAGTTCCTTGAGAACATAGCTTTCACCTGTCTCTTTCACTCCCCTATCCCCAGCACCCGAACAGTGCCTGGCACATGTCTTTGGAAGTACTTACTTAGAAAGCATCCTTTATAAAGTTCTCTGTGGTCCGCTCATCGTCACGAGTATGGACGGGAGGACAGTCCGGCACTAGCCGGGTGCACTAGGTCTGGCCTGCACACCACTCTGATTCCTCGGTGGCCCTCGTTCACCTTTGGCTGCTTGGCCTCCAAGCCCCATGCCGTGACCAGCCTCGGCCAATACCACAGCCTGTCCTGGAGGCCACAGGACTTCTTTTCTCAGTCCCAGGTTTCCCATGACATGTGTCCTCTCTGCTTTCTGAGCCTCAGCCAAACTCAGAGGCCACCTCGCCCACTCTGGGATTTGTCTTCCAGTTGAATGCATGATGATGTCAAACACAGTGTCTGTGATAGTCTAGGTACTCCCCTGAACCCACTCATTCCTTCATTCTTCAAATATAAATATATATTAAATATACGCCACATTCTCAGCCCTGTTCTAGGCCAGTGAGATATAATAGATAAAGTTCTTGCCATTAAGATGCTCGTATTCTGATAAGGAGACAGATAATAAATAAATACAGCCTATGGCAGGTAATGATAATTGCCATGAAGATGAATAAAGCAGGGTAAGGACAATAAGGGATTCTGGGTCTGGGGGTGGGGTGATGTGGAGAGTGCATTTGCACGTAGGGTGATCAGAGAGGCCTCTCCTAGTGGGTGACACTGGACTGAGCCACACAGATTTCAGGAGGGAAGGATGCCCCTGGAGGAGATAATGGAGAATGCAAAGGCCCTGAGGCACACACCCAAAGTTACAGACTGAGATTCATACTTGCTAGTTATCCCAAGTACATTAAAATAAAGGAAACATACTGTGGGTGCGTCCCTGGCTTCTCCTTCACAAATCTTTGCCCCTGAATATTGGCCTATTGTTCTTACAACAATAAGACCATTGAAAAAAAAAAAAAATGGAAAGAGTTGCCTGGAGATCTCTGGTCTGCTGTGGCTCACTCTGGAAGGAGCCCCGGGGCCTGCCTCGAGGAATCAAATCGCTGACTTCTCTAAGAGAGCTAGACTCCAGCGGTATTTCAACCAAAAAAAAAAAAAAAAAAAAAAACAATCCCAGAAACACATCCATCCTGAGTATCAGAGCCCAGAAATTAATCATCTCACTCCGCAGCTCTGGCAAGAGACCAGATTTCCTGGAATTCAAGGCATCTGAAGCATTTCATTGTGGCAGTAACAGCAGCAGCCACGGGTGATAACAATCTAGAAGGATTGAGTTTTTCAAAGAGGCTATCTTTGGTTTCTTTTTAAGATGCAAAGAGGTCCAATTTAAGACTGATAATTTCCTTCCTGCTTCAGAAATTTCTCTGGCTAATCGGTGGGTGTATTTTAGTCTCCGTAAAAGAAACCTCTCCTTTGGGAGTTAGGGGTAGCAGAGAAGAGCGGTAGCCAACTGGCTTCAGCTGAAAGATTCACGAGAGCGTTTTTGTCACATCTAATAACCTGCAGTTTTCAGACAGTGCTTAGGACGGGGCCCCAGAGCTGGGGAAACTCAGCATATGCCCCTGGAAAGAACAGGGGAGCCAGGAAATTAGAAGTACCCCGCAGCGTTTGGATTGGCTCCAGGTTTTGTTCCTTTGAACTTCCTGAATTGCCAAGTATTATGTATGATAAGTGAGTCCACGTCTGACAAGTCTTGGTATTCTAAATCCTAATGATCTTACCAACTCCATACATTTTTCTGTCTGGAATACATAAAGCCTAGACGCAAATCCAGTTTTCCGCCTTAAAATGGTGAGAATCATCAACTCCCAGTTATGAAAGGTGTTCCGGGAGACTGGAACCGATGACAGCTGTCCACAAGGGGCCAAGCAGTGCCGTCCTTTAGGTGGCAGAGTATGTCTCTAGTTATGATGCTGGTTTCTTCTCTAGACATCAGCCTTCCAGAAATGGAGTGATTGGATCCGCAGTGCTCCCACTTCATAACCCAGCTAAGGGGAGCAGGCAGGTCATTTTTATTTAGCACGTGCTTGACCTGAAGCAAACGGAGTGTGTTAAGGCGTTGAAGGGTGGCTGGGATTCTGTCACTTCTGTGAGAAGTTTCACCCGGAGCATCGTGGAGACTGCTGTTATGGGATGAACCATGTCTTGCGAGAGCCATCTTGGATGAAAACCAGAAAGCGACAGTGATGTTCATCACGTTCATACCTCGAGGAAGCTGGAGCGAGTCCAGATCACATGGCAAGTGTCCGTGTACCAAAGAGGCCTTGACCGTTGAGATTTGTTCAAGACCGAGCAGAGCAGAGCCCAATCAAATCCGCCCAGAGCTTGTGGGCCAACGTGCAAAGGGGAGACACTGCAGGCAGTGGGCCAATTAACTAGAACATTTGAGAAACTGTGAGGACTCAGTCGGGGCAGTGACTGCGCAAATGAGAGGAGAGAAGGGACAAGAACCGGCCCGCGACCGGAAGTGGAAGGTGAGGAAGAGAAAGAGCAACCACAGGGAGCTCCGAGGTTCTCAATTTGAATGACGAAGGCTGAAATCAAGACAGGAAAACACTGCGGAATTTGAAGGCAGCGCAGTTGTAATTTTGACGCTTCAAGTTCGAAAGGCCCGTAGCTTATCCCCAAGGAAATGAATGTAGCATTTAGAGAGCAAGTGTCGAGAAGTAGATTTTAAATCGTGGCCCAACCCACTGAAGAAAAGACAATGCTTAATGAGGGAATGTGGTATAAGGAGAAGGCCGAGGGTAGCCCTTGAGGGGCTCTCAGCATGGGCGGGGGGCGGTGGTGAGGAGGAAGAAGGAGAGGGAGGAGCAGTGAGGGTAGGCGAACCAGAGACAGAGCACTATAACAGAAGCCAAGGGAGGGGAAATGGCATACATCACAGAGTTGGATACAGTGAAGACTCCAAAGAGGGAAAAGATTTGCCTCTTAGGAGGTCACTGCATGGAGACCAGTGAGAAATAGTCACGGGAAGCCTGGCAGGCGATGGTCTCATGGGCACGTAGCAGAGGACCAGGGACAGGATGCTGTGAGTCCTTGAACATGCAGAGCGAGGGGGCACGTCCCACTCCAGACCTTTGCTTCACTCTTCCATGGTCTGGGCTGCTGTCTCCCAGGTATCCCCCTGGCTTCCTTGGCTCACTCCCTCGCTTCCTCTGGGTCTCAGTTCGAAGGTCCCCTTCTCATTGAAGCCGCTTCTGACCACCTTACCTGAGGCTGCGACTGACGGCCCCCTCCGTTCCCATCGATACACACACATATATCCTGGGCGTTACCTTTTCTTTGTCCATCGCACTTACCACCTTCTAACAACACTGTATCACTTGCTTATTTACAGTATTTATTTTTTATTGTCAATCGTCCCCCCCCCACCCCCCCACCGCCACTCGAATGGAAACATCTTTTAAGGGCAGAAAATCTTACTTATTTTGTACACTGATGGGTTCCCTGAACCCAGAATAGCGTCTGGCCTACAGACACTACTGCTTAAATTTCCACTGTAAGGTAAGAAACAGGTCACGAGCGAAGGTGAGGATAACGGAGGGATTGATGGGGATTTGAGGAGGAAGGAGAAAGAATGAAATTATAGGCTTGGAACAAGGTTGAAATGAGTGTGCCTGGGGCTTGTAGATGCCTGCCTGGGATCTCAAGGGACCACTTGAGCTTCAGAGTCATGAATTGAGAGTGAGCTCCGCTGGCGTGGCGTCGTGTTTTTCTTCAGCTGTACTCACCTCTCTCTCCTTCCATTCCTTTAATCTTCATCCCTTACTCATCATTTGACTTCTGTAAGGACCGCTGCATACGACAGGCTCTTTGGAGCTGAGGTCTTCAGTCCTTCGGGAAAGGACTTAGAGGAAAACCCGACAGGCAAAGGCAGCGGATCTGAGATTCCCAAGTGGGCTCAGAGGTCAAGCAGGCGGCGCTTTTGAGATCCTTTCCTCCGTGCCTCTCCTTTATCCTGGTTCTTGTCCTTTATGGCGACAGATGTGATGTTGGAGAGGGGGTGAGGAGGAAAGAATGGAAGGGACCTTAATGATTATCACCCCCAAACTGAGCAAAACCAAATGCCTGTGTTAGTCCCTGAGTGGTGGCGAAAGGCTCCATCAGCTACCCAGACTTGGAGTGGCCTCTGCTCAGGGGCCCTCGGGCCCGCACCTCCAACCAGTAACAAGCCCAGTTTACGTGGCCTTCTGCAAAACTCGAGTCGTTTTCTTCTCCATCTCATCTGTTGGTTACCTTTGCCATTTGTCATATGGATGATAATAATAATTCCAACTACTTATTGAGTACTTATTATATGCTAGTCACTAGTTCAAGGGCTTTATATTTATTCATTCATTGAATCCTCAGAAGAAACCCATTTTACAGACGATGAACTCGAGGCACCTGAATTTCTGCAATACTCTATCAGTCTCTCTGAACCCAATCTAATCCATCCATCCCTCGTTTCTCTACCAGAGTGAGTCTCCTTCAACATGTATTTAAAATATGCATTGTGAGGCCCCTGGGTAGTTCAGTCGGTTAAGTGTCCAACTTCGGCTCAGGTCATGATCGCTTGGTTCGTGAGTTCAAGCCCCACGTCCAGCTCTGTGCTGAAAGCTCAGAGCCTGGAGGCTGCTTCACATTCTGTGTCTCCCTCTCTCTCTTCCTCTCCCCCACTTGCACTCTGTCTCTCTCTCTTTCTCTCTCTCTCTCTCAAAAATAAACAAAATTAAATAAATAAATAAATAAATAAATAGTAAAATAAATATGCACTGAAGCGATGTCAACAAAATGGTGGCGTACAAAGCCCTGGGCCCTCCTTCCCCCCAACAGACACACTAGTTCAGCAACAATCCGCAGACGGATTTCCCTTGTGAGAAATCCAGAAACTAACTGAAAGCCTCTGGAACCCTGGATGAGTATGAAAGCAGGCTCACTGAAGCCGGTAAGGAGGCTTAAAACATCTCACAAGAAATCTCTGCCTGTGGCTCAACACCATATGACCAGGAAGAGCTGGTCCCCCTTGTTCCCAGCTTCATCCAGGGGAGGAAAGGGTTGGTTTGTGTGTCCAGCATCCCAACTTTTCAACTCTCAGCTTCCCTCTACAGAATGAAAAACTCAGAATCCCTGGCTGAGCTGATTAATGGGGATCTTCTCCTGTGAAGGCAGTCTGTAAAGGCTGGAAAAGATGCCTGCTTTGTCTAACGAGCAGACACCAACCCCAAAATCCAAGGAAAATAAAGAGTCAGTCAAATATGTTCCAAACAAAGGAACAAGATACATGTCCGGAAACCAACCCTAATAAAGTGGAATTATAGGATTTACCTGATAGGGAATTCAAAATAACTGTCATAAAGATGCTCATCAAGGTCAAGAGACCAATGTGAGAATCTCAAAAAAGAGACAGAAGATATATTTTTTTAAATACCTAGGAGAAATCATGGAGCTGAAGAGAACCAAACCGACCTGAAAAATTTACTAGTGGTGTTCAAAAACAGACTAGCTCAAGCCGAAGAAAAGATCAGGAAACTCAAAGACAGGTCATTGGAAATAATTCAGTCAGAGGAGCAAAAATAAAAAAGAATGAAGAAAACTTAAGGGACTTATGAGATACCATCCAGTGGGCCAATATACAAGTTATAGGCGTTCCAGAAAGAGAAGAGAGACAAAGGAAGAAAGTTCATTTAAAGAATTAATGGCTGGAGCGACTGGGTGGCTCAGTTGGTTAAGTGTCTGACTTTGGCTCCATCATGACCTCATGGTTCATGAGTTGGAGTTCTGTGCCGACAGCTCAAAGCCTGGAGCCTGCTCTGGATCTGTGTGTCCCTCTCTCTCTGCCCCTCCCCTGCTCACTCTCTGTCTCTTTCTCTTTCAAAAATAAGTAAATAAATAAATAAACATTAAAATTTTTTTGTTTGTTTTTTAAGGAACAATGGCTAAAATCTGGAGAAGTGAATGTACATCCAGATCCCGGAAATGGAAATTTGTTGAGAAAGGTAAATATGTAGACAAATGCAGAATGCTGAGTTACTATAATAGTGGTGAGTACATCACTTTTCATTCTATCGTAAAAGTAAAGGACAAAAGTATTCTAAATAACTATAACTAAACTGCATTAAGTTAAACAACATGAATAAAAATAAATTGTGACAACAATAACATAACGTGTGTTTGTGGGACTATGTTAAAGTGTAGAGTTTTTGTGTGTAATTGAACTTGACTTGTTATCTGCTAAAAGGTAACTGTTATCATTATAAGATATTTTATGTAAGCCCCATGGTAACCACACATAAAAATTACCTATTGAAGTTACACAAAAGAAAAATAGAAAAGAATCAAGGGATATCAATACCAAAAAGCAACAAAACACAAAGGAAGACAGCAAGAGAAGAAAAGACAGGCAAGACTAACAAAACAATAAAATGGCAATAGTAAATCCCTCCTATCAATAATTACTTTAAATTTTAGTGGATTAAACTCCCCCATCAATGAATAAAAAAATGATACCCGTAAAAAAAATAAATAAATAAATAAAAATGATACCCGTTATATGCTGTTTACTAGAAACTCACTGTAGATTTAAGGACACACATGGGCTTAAATGAAGGAATAGAAAAAGATATTCTGTGCAAATGGCCAACAAACGAGAGCAGGGATGGCCATACTTGTATTAAAAAAGTATCCAGTAGGTCAAAAACTGTCACAAGAGACAAAGAAAGATATTATATAATGATAAAAGGGTCAATCCACTAGGAAGATATTTGCAATAATAAGTTTATAGGTCCCCAACATTAAAGCACCTAAATGTATAAAACAAATATTGACAGAATTGAAGGGAGAAATAGATAAAAATACAATTATAGTAAAAAAGTCAATACTTTCCTTTCAATAATGAATAGAATATTCAAACAGAAGATCAATAAAGACACATAGGACTTGAATTACACTGCAGACTAAATGGGCCCAACAGACATATACAGAACATCTAACACAAGAGCAGCAAAATACATCTTCTTAAGCACACACAGATCTTTCTCCAGGATAGATCACATGTTATGTCACAGAACAAGTCTTAACAACTTACAAAGATTGAAATCATACAAAATATTTTTTTTCTGAACACAGTAGAATGAAAGTAGAAATCAATAGCAGAAGGAAAATTGTGAAATATGCAAATATTTGGAAAATAAGCAACACATTCTTGAAAAACCATTTGGTAAAAAAACAAAAAAAAATTAGAAAATAAAATTAGAAAGTACCTCAAGACAAATGAAAATGAAAATACAACATACCAAAACTTATAGAATGCAGTAAAAGCAGTCCTAAAAGGGACGTTCATACTGACAAATATATACATTAAAAAAAGAAAGATCTCAAATCGCCAACTTAACCTGATACTTTAAGCAGCTAAAAAAAGAAGGACAAACAAAGTGCAAAGTTAGCAGAAGGAAGGAAATGAGATATATTAGAATAGAAATAAACCAAACAAAACAACACCAAGAGCTAGTGTTTCAAAAATATTAACAAAATTTACAAGCCTTTAGCTAGATTAACCAAGAAAAAAGAGAAAACACTCAAATAAATAACATTAGAAATGAAAGAAGGGACATGACAATCGATACACTAGAAATGAAAAGGATCATAAAAGACTATGATGAACAAATACATGCCAAAAAACCTGGATAACCTAGAAAAAAAAAATGAACAAATTCCTACAAACACAAAACCTACCAGGACTAAAATCATGGATGAATAGAACATCAGACTTATAACTAGTATGGAGGTTGAATCAGTAATTAAAAACCTCCCATAAAGAAAAGTCCAGCACCAGATAACTTCAAAGGTTCAAAGGTGAATACTACCAAACCCCAAACACCAAACAAACAAAAAGAAAGAAAGAAAGAAAGAAAGAAGATTTACCACTCTTTCTACAGGGCCAGCATTACGCTGATATCACAGGCAGCCAGATACTACCAGAAAAGGAAAATTACAGGGTATTATCCCTGATGAATGTAGACACAAAAATCCTCAACAAAATACTAGCAAACCAAATCCAACAGCACAGTGAAAGGATCATCCACCATGACCAAGTGAGATTCATCCCTGGGATGGAGTGATGGTTTAACATACAGAAATCAATTAATGTGATATGCCACATTAACAGAATAAAGGATAAAAATTACACGATTGTCTCAATACATGCAGAAGAGGCATTTGACAAAATTCAACATCCTTTCGTGTTAAGAACTCTGAACAAACTAGAAATAGAAAGTACTTCAATGTAACAAAGGTCATATTTGAAGAACCCGATGCTAACACATCATACTCACAATGAAAAACTCAATAGTTTTCCTCTAAGATCAGCAACAAGGCAAGGGGGCCTGCTTTTGCCACTTCTATTCAACACAATATTGGAAGTCCTGCCCAGAGCAATTAGGCAATAAAAATAAGAAGGAAAGAAAGAAAGAAAGAAAGAAAGAAAGAAAGAAAGAAAGAAAAGACATCCAAATCAGAGAAGAAGAATTAAAATTATTCCTGTTTGCAGACATTATGATCTTATATATAGTAAGCCCTATAAACTGCATTAAAGAAGAAAGTCAGAAATAATAAGCAAATTCAGTAAAGTTGCAGGATACAAAATCAATGTGCAGAAATCAGCTGTGTGTCTATACACTAAAAATGAACTATCTGAAAAGGAAATTAGGAAAACAATCTCATTTAAAAATAGCACCAAAAAGAATAAAATACTTAGGAATAAGATTAAATAAGGAGGTGAAAGATTTACATACTGAAAACTATAATGCATTGATGAAAGAAACTGAACAAGACACAAACAAATGGAAAGATATCTGTGTGCATGGATTAGAAGGCTTAACACCCAAAGCCATCTACAGATTCAATGTAATCCCTATCAAAATCCTAATGTCACTTTTACAGAAATAGAAAAAACAATTTAAAACTTCATATGGAATCACAAATTACCAAATAAATCTCAATAAAGAAGAACAAAGCTGGAGACATCACTCTTCTTAATTTTAAACTATATCACAAAGCTGTAATAATCAAAACAGTATGGTACTGGCATGACGAGAGATGTCTTCAGACGGCATGAAGACCAATGGAACAGAATAGAGAGCCCAGAAATGAGTCCACACATATATGGTCAACTGATCTTCAAAAAAGGGCCCCTGGGTGGCTCAGTCAGTTAAGCATCTGACTTTGGCTCAGGTCATGATCTCACGGTCCATGAGTTCAAGTCCCGCATCAGATGATCTCAAGCCCCACTTTGGATGAGCATGAGCCCTACTTCGGGAAACAAAACAAAACAAACATGGGCACCACTTCAGGTGAGCCTCACTTCTCTCTCTCTCTCTCTCTCTCTCTCTCTCTCTCTCTCTCTCTCGGTTTCTCTCTGTCTCTCTTTCCCTATCTCCCTCTCTCTGCCCCTCATGGGATTCTCTCTCTCTCTCTGCTCCTCACTCACTTGTGCTCTCTCTCTCTCAAAACAAGCAAACAAAAACAGAGTATCAAGACTGTACAATAGGGGAAAGGTAATCCATTCATTGGTGTTGGTAAAACTGGATATCCACCTGCAAAAGAATTAAACTGAACCCCTATTTTACATCATACACAAATCCACCCAAAATAGATTAAAGACTTACATAAGACCTGAAACTATAAATCTCCTAGAAGAAAACATAGAAGAAAATCTTCATGACCTTGATCTTAGCAAAGATTTCATGGATGTGATACCAAAATGAAAGGCAAGAAAAGCTTTATGCTAAGATAAATCAGCTAGGCACAGAGAGACACTGCATGATCCCACTTATATGAGGCATCTAAAGTAGTCAAATTCACAGAATCAGAGAAAGGAATGGTGGTTGCCAGGAGTTAGGGAGAGGGGGAAATGGGGAGTTACTAGTCAATGGCTATAGCGTTTCACTTAAGCAAGATGAATAGAGCCCTAGAGATCTTGCTGTATAACATTGCACCTATAATCAACCTTAAAAAATTTGTTAAGAGGGTAGATTTCATGTTAAGTGTTCTTATAACAATAAAATAATAGAATAGAATAGAATAGAATAGAATAGAATATATATATAATCCAAGCCTTCTAAAAAGGACACCCAAATTATCCCCAAAGAGTATTTCTATATCAGTCAAACAATGTTGTCATTAAATAAAAAGTCAGAAATATATTTGAGGTAATATATTTCTTGCAGCCAAATCTATAATCTACCAAAATTCTGTTTTGTGAGCTTCATGTGTATTTCATTTATTTATTTATTTATTTATTTATTTATATATTTAAAAATAATCATTTTTGAGAAAGAGAGCATGAGCTGGGGGAGGGGCAGAGAGAGAGGGGGCAGAGGATCCAAAGTGGGCTCTGTGAGCTGACATCAGTGAGCCCAACATGTAACTGGAACTCATGAACCGTGAGGTCATGACCTGGGCCTAAGTTGGACACTCAGCCAACTGAGCCACCCAAGCACCCTGCTTCATGTGTATTTTATAGAACAAGTTGAATTAGAAGAAATTGCCGTTATTTGACCATGTTGGACCTATACAAATGAAAATACATTGCTGGCTGTAGTATACAATATAATGTTCTATTTCCTTTTCTAAGACTGAATACAAGGAGGCTACGAAATATTTATTAAGATAAAATCCACACAGAATTGATGATGCAAGACAAAGTGCTTAGCAGGGCAGAGATGACCCTCCATTGGCAAATCTCGTCTTTCCTGATGTTTCCTTTCCCTCTTTCCTTAAAAGATGTTTTCATTCCAAAGTACATTGGTTTCTGCAAAAACTTCAATATCTCTCACTCCTCCCTCTCCCCACCTATACTCATACTGTTGCCACGGATTGGAATGTCCTTTCTGTCCCTGGGCCGACCATGACCTATTTGTTCTCCAGTTCAAAGGTCACTCCCCCGCAAAGACTTTGCTGTTGGCTTCCAGTCAAACAGGTGGGACCCCTGCCTTCACACCTCACACAGGTCTCTGTCCAGCACTTAACTCTCATGTTGTAAAGACAGATTGGTTGGCTTGTCTACCTCCCTCACTGGGGTGCAAACATGAAAAAATAGTGTTTTTTTAATTCTACATTTCAGGGCTCATTTTGTGAGTAGTATTCAAAATACAAACATCTTTTTTTACATATACTGAGCGGAATGTCTCTAATTTTGGAAGTGAAGTCAATCTCTACTTGGTCTTCTACTGACATGTTGTTCTAATAAAAGGCTCTAAAAACTTAAGTTTTTCTTCCAAGAAATCTCCTGAGGTAAGTTGATGTTACATCCCTTAGTAAAGTGGGTTTTTCCCCCTTGTTCTTCTTCTGTTGTTGTTGGTTTCTTTTTTTTTTTTTTTAACGTTTATTTATTTTTGAGACAGAGAGAGACACAGCATGAACGGGGGAGGGGCAGAGAGAGAGGGAGACACAGAATTGGAAGCAAGCTCCAGGCTCTGAGCCATCAGCCCAGAGCCCGACGCGGGGCTCGAACTCGCGGACCGCGAGATCGTGACCTGAGCTGAAGTCGGACGCCCAACCGACTGAGCCACCCAGGCGCCCCTGTTGTTGGTTTCTTTTATGTGTAAGGAGGGCAATGTCTTGCCCTAGGTTAGCAGACAAATTAGCAGTAGATCAAGCTGGGATTAAAAAATACTGATTTTTTTTCCTGTATTTATTTGCTTCGTCAAAAAATAGTCATTGAATGTCTTTTATGATTCAAAGGTCCTGTTAGGCTCATACATTTATCATTCATCAAACATGTTTCTCTTGGCTTTCTGCTTTACTTTTATATCTAAACTTTTTAAGGCTGAAGCATACCTTAGAGTGTGTCTACAGTGGTGTGAAAGCAACAAAATAGAAGTTGTATTGTATGCGAAATTGTATATTAAAGGTAATGATAGAGTGAGCTCCATACATGGCAATTAGTTTACAATGTGCTCCCACAAATGCACTCAGACACCATGATTAATGCTCCCTGGAGCATTCAGTCCCTGTAACTAGCTCTCATTGTACTTACCAGAACCCTACTCTCCCAGGATATTATGATAAATACCATGTTGGTTCTAATATTGCTCTAAGTGATTAGGTCTGGGTGTGAGGGGGTGGTGAGATGAAATGGAGATAAAATACAAAGTTTATGTGCTGGTTGCTTAGCAAGGAATCAGTAAGGAATCAAGCCAGCAACTCTTAAGTGAGGTTTTAGGGTGACATAGGGTCATCTCCATCCAACACACCCCCATGCCCGGTCTGTGGGGGTTATAATGGGTTATAAGTGCTGTTTCAAATTGGCTTTTTGTTGGGTGTGTCTGAAAGCTAAACACCAGAGGGAGAATGAAAGAAAAAAAAAAAAACTAGTCTTCACCTCACAGGAGCAGAGAAGTATCTGGAACCTCACTCCTAGTCCCCTGGGACAGCCCTACAACAGAGGAGGGGCTGTGAGAGGATGACATCATCGACAGACAGCCCCATTCATTGATGCGACTTGTGTGTGGCCAATACCACTGACTCCATCCTCTCAGCAGGAGACAGATGCCATGATTAGAGTGCACACCCATGTCAGTCAATTTCCCTGTTGTGAACTGCATATTTGTGTTTCCAGAATTCATACGGTGAAGCCCTAATTCCCAATGTGATGGTATTTGGGGATGGGACCTTCGGGAGGCAATTAGGGTTAGATGAACTCATGAAGGTAGGACTCTCATGATAGGATTAGTGCCCTTAACCACACATCTCTCTCTTTCCCATGTATCTACACCACGGGAAGGCCATGTGAGGACACAGTGAGAAGGTAGCCATCTGCAAGTCAGGAGGAGAGCCCTCACAAGAAACAGAACGAGCTCACACCTTGATCTTGGATTTTCCATCCAGAACTGTGAGGAAATTAGTTTCTGTTGTCAAAGCTGCTGACTCTGATATTTTGTTATGGCAGCCCAAGCCAACTAACATATTCAGATCCACTGGACTGTACTCCTCTTGAGGCCAGGTGTCCTATGTGTTCAGCTCCTGAATCCCTAGCCCATAGCAAAGGATCCCCTTCCCCCCCACACACACACATACTTCCAAGCCCCAGGAGTGATGAGGCATAACAAGGTCCTCATGACTAGAGTCTTTATTAATTTAGGGTGCTCTCCATTTAGCCCTCTCTTGTCAAGAGTTCATCTAATCATGATAATGATGGAAACCAGAATTTAAAGAGCCCTTTCTGTGTGCCAGACATGTACTTGACAAGTCCTGTCTCATGAAATCTTCCCAAAAACCCAATGAAGTGGATACTACTTTTATTTGCCAATTTTATAGACATGGAAACTAAGGCACAAAGAGTTTAGACAACCTAACATGAATCTTAGCGACATGTGATTTAAGAGACTAAAGTTTTGATTGCTTATTCAATTTTTTAAAAAAAATACTGAACAGCTATCATGTATCATACCCTGCAATAGGCATGGGCTTCCAGGGGGGACAAGACAGATGTGGTCCTGCTCTCCCAATCTAGTGACAGTAGACAAAGAATTCACCATCTATACTCATAGCCCATAATATGTGCAATAAAGAAAATGAACAAGGTCAGTGGGGACATAGTTTGGTAAGGCCATTAGGAAAGGATGGTCAGAGGAGATGAGATTTAAATTCAGATCTGAAGGGAAAGGTGGGAGTGGAGGTCTTTTAGGCAAAGGGAACACCATGTGCAAAGGCCCTGAAGGGGGAAAGTATTGAGCAAGGCTGAGGAGCTGAATGAGGACAAAGAGGCTAGCCTGAGAGTTGAGAGAGAGTGCAGAGTGTAATGAGAGGAGTCTGAAGAGCTCTAAGGGGACAGAAGCCCTGGGGGCCATCAAGCATTGTTCTCATGGCTCACGCACATCGGGTGAGAAGAAGAAGGGAGTAGGTGCTCTGTTGGGCACTGTGTTAAGGCCTTTATCTGCAGTGTGCCCTTCTGACTTCATCACACTGCCCGGAGGCACAACTACCATCTCTGTTTTGCACATGAGCCACCCGACCTCAAGACTGAACACATGACTTGGCCAGGTCCCCAGAGATAACTAAGAGGGCTGACTTCTGGATCCATCACCCTGTCCTGCCTTCTCCAGGGTCCCCAATCCATCCCAGGAGAAGCCCAGCTTCCTGAGCTGGGCTGATGGGCGTTGATGTCTTGTTAGGGGACCAGGGGAGCAAGAGACAAGCATAGCCTGCTAAGCTGCACTCTCTTTGCCTGGACGAATGAGTTCCCTCAAGATGTCATCTTTCTTTGCTCATCAAAGTGTCCTTCCTTGAAAGCAGTGACAACTCAGTCTTTCATTTTCGAGGAAACTGTGTGATGTCTTCAGTAAAAGGCAATGAATCACTGCACAACTCAATGAGGTGCCACGGTCATCTTGGCCCCTTAGTGCAGGGAAAGTCTCCAAGCCCTCATCATGAACTATGGGCAGAGGCCACCTTTGGCACAGGAATGGGGCTTCTGATAAGGATGGAGAAGGGCAGTCCAACAGCTGGGGCTCCGTGGCCTTCCAGGGGATGGCTCTGCCTTACACAAGAGGGAGGCCAGGCGGGTCTGGTTTTCTCTCCCTTCTTTGTTCTATGAGAACCCACTTGGCCACAAGTTTGCTTTCCAACCACTTCTTCTAAATCCATCAACATTTTAGGGGTGCCTGGGTGGCTCAGTCGGTAAAGCGTCCGACTTCAGCTCAGGTCATGAGTTCAAGCCCCGCGTCAGGCTCTGTGCTGACAGCTCAGAACCTGGAGCCTGCTTCAGATTCTGTGTCCCTCTCTCCCTCTGCCCCTCCCCTGCTTGTGCTCTGTCTCTCTCTCTCTCTCTCTCTCAAGAATAAATAAAACATTAAAAACATTTTTTTTAATGCATCAAGTTTTCTCCCTATTTCTCAAAAATACAAAATGACTGGTAGAAGAGAACTGAATGAAAGACATATTTTATTGAAATCGTTGAGCATCTAAAAGGCTTCTATCTCATAAGAAGAAGAAAAAGAAAGAGGGGGAAGTGAAAGGCAAAATAAACCTGGAGCCTCCTTTCATCCACTTAAATAAGAGTTTTCTGACTTGGTCACTCAACAAACATTTCTTGGGAACCTGCTATGTGCCTGCCAGTCACTGGGCAGGGGTCAGAGAGCACACAGCAGACAAAGGCACTGGTGCCACTTGAGAGTTACTTGGGACCTGTGCCCCAGCGACATGTGGGACCACCACATCCGAAGGATGGGGAAGCTTCCAGGGGACATTGGTTTTTGGGTACAGAGGAGAATCAGGGGAATCCAAGAAGGTTAGGACCATGAAGAATGGTAGGATTTCAGTAGGAACCACCCACTCTGCGACACTGGGAATCTCGTCTCATTCACGCACAGGTCCTACATCCAACAACGAGTATGCGCAGTAGGTGCTCAAGAAACATGATGGGATGGGTGGTTGGGGAAGAGGGAAGCACTGGGAGCAGCGTGGTGGTGACGATGCCTGACCCAACTTGAGAGGTCTCTATTTAGCTATGTTGGTGGTTGGGAGGCCTGAGGCTTCAGGGGGCCTGAAGGCCGGAAAGGCAGAGGGGGGTTTGGATGCTCTCTTAAGGGTGTGGATATTTTTGGAGACAGAATTGGCAACCATTAAAAAGCAGACTAACATGGTCCGAGTCGAGTTTCAGGAAAGTTAATCCAGTCACATTGAAGACACAGATTAATTCATAATTGCATGCCTCTAAGAATCATTTCACATCTCTAGACTTCCCTTTCCTTATTAGATGCAAGAAGGTCCCTCCTTCCTGGGCAGTACTGTGATGTGTGATGTGGTCACCACGGGCTGCATGGAAACCCTGACATTTACTGAAACTGATACTGACATTTACTGATTCAATATTGATTGAACACAACTGAACACAACTGCCCAAGGGGAGAGGAGGGAAGGCCCCGCTGACCAGGTGAGAGCGCCCCCTTGAGGCCCGCCTGGCTCTGGAGATGCTCTTACCAGTAGTCCAGTCTCAGAGGGACAGCCTCCAGGCCGCCGATGTGACAGTAAGGCTCCAGGTTGTTGGAGAGTTCATAGAGCTGGATTTCACGGTTTCTGTTCAAAGATCAAGCACAGCTGGAGTAAACTTACACTCCTCACTTCACTTTTGTAAAACATATTTTATATTCCATGGATTCCACAAAACAAAGACCCCTGATCAGTAAAACACCTGTCATACCAAGCAACCCCTCTAGCTGAACCTGAGGCCTCCCTCTGCTATCCTACCGTTTGGGGGCATGTCTTCTGCCTGCTTCTAAACCGGCCTGGCCTGTCCTTGACCATCAGGAGGCTGGCACAGGCCAATAGTTGGGGCATTACATTCTAGCTCACCACTCGGCCCCTTACCTGTAAAAATGGGGATCCTACCAGTTCCTGTCTTTCCGGAGAGTTAAATGGGAGGACGTGTGCGAAAGTGATTAGTCCAGGACTTGGGATTTCCTAAGGGCTCAAAATGTGGGCTGTTATTTACTGCATATAATAAAGATCTGCAAAGTGGAGGGCCAAGCCTCTTTCTGTAGACTAAGGGGTTAACTCGGTGCTCCCCTAATTTCCCACCTTTCTAGCCTGCACCCTTGACCCCTTCCTTCCTCTGTTAGCCTGTCTACTTTGGAGCTGACTGTGGGTGTTAGAAAAACAACTTACTGCTTTGACCTGTTGGCATGGAACAAACAGGGGTCACTCTCTAAATTCCAAAGCCTTGTCTTTCCCTCAGTGTGAAATGTCCTTTTTTCCACCTCCTTTTCACCTGCTCTGCAGCTCAAGTGGCTTCCTGATGTCATAAGCCTTGCCTCATCTTCTGAATTGTCAGCTCAGAATCTCTAGTAGGTGACTGCCATCTCTGAACTGCTACGTGTGCAAAACACATGATAATTACATTATCAAGCGTGGCTTTTAAAATCAAACTGGGACGGATGAAAGTATACACCCAGGTTTATTGTTTTTTAGTAGTTAATATTAATTATATGAATACATTTTAATATATTAACAAATATATTTTCATTATTAATAAATTTAATTGTATTTAGTAGCCTCGATGATCTGAGGTTGGATTAACTGTTTGTTCATTAAAATGGTTGAAGCCTAGGAAACCAGGGGCCTCTGGAGGAGATCAGGTGGAGAAGAGAAAACCCCCAGCTTGCGGGGAGTCAGGGGGAGTCCCAGTAGGCGGGCTGTGGGAATTCCTTTCAAGCTCCACCCCTTCCCTTAGTCTTGCCTCCAGAGCCAGAGCCCTCGGTCTCTCCGCCCCGGATCACATTTCCCATCCCCGACCCTGTACCCCTAACCCTCCTGTTGAACTTGCTTTTGTTTCCCCGTTGATTTGGAATTTTCCCAATTTCCTTCCCACCAGGCCACACCCCCTTCGCCCAGGCCATGACTGAGGTTAACCAAGCAGCCCAGGGTGGTGCCCATTCATTTTCCTTACATTGCCATGAGCAAAACCTTCGGGATCTTCCTTCCCAGCCCCAGCCCCATTCTTCTGAGGCTCTTCAGCAACGAGCATCATTTTTTACTGGGGATTTGACTTTTTTGAATCTGTCCAGAGCACTTTGGATTGAATTTTGGTGGATAATAAAATAGGAATATTATGTTGAATCTGAAATAAGATGTGCTAAAAGGTCACAAGACTGATATTTCCCCATCTGGCCCATACTTTCACTCTGGAAGTATTCCAAAAGAGGGCCTCTTGCCCGTGTTTGAGGCAATGACATCATTGCAATGGGCCAACCAAGGCCATAACTTTGCAAAATAGCTTTGATTGATATTATGAGTGCCAGCATTTTTTAAAAAGGGCTTCAGGGGGCGCCTGGGTGGCTCAGTCGGTTAAGCGTCCGACTTCGGCTCAGGTCATGATCTCGCAGTCCGTGAGTTCAAGCCCCGCGTCAGGCTCTGTGCTGACAGCTCGGAGCCTGGAGCCTGTTTCAGATTCTGTATCTCCCTCTCTCTGACCCTCCCCCATTCATGCTCTGTCTCTCTCTGTCTCAAAAATAAATAAAGGTTAAAAAAAAATTTTTTTTAAATAAATAAATAAAAAGGGCTTCAGGACTTTTAAATACCACAAATGTGTACGTGGCTGTGTAAACACACATGGAAATGGATGTCATACCACAACTGTTTCCTTCCAACTGAAGAGCTGCAGACACTCACCCAGTCGCTATGATCAGTTTGTTGTACTGTGGCATGCTGCTGACATCTGTCACTCACCTGGGCTTCCGGCTGATGGACTTGTCCTAATGTGCGGAAGAGTGGAAATAAACAAAAATATGCCTTTTTAAATAGGACAATTTCATAAGACAGTAGGTGTGCTTAAAATTAAAGTTTTTTAGGGGCACCTGGGTGGCTCAGTTGGTTAAACGTCTGACTTCAGCACAGGTCATGATCTCACAGTCCATGAGTTCGAGCCCCGCGTCAGGCTCTATGCTGACAGCTCGGAGCCCGGAGCCTGCTTTGGATTCGGTGTCTCCCTCTCTTTCTGCCCCTCCCCTGCTCATGCTCTGTCTCTCTCTGTCTCAAAAATAAATAAAACTTTAAAAAAAATGATAGTTTTTAAAAATTTGATGTTCTCTTTCATGTAGAAAGAACTTACTACATAGATTCAAAGAGCCACCTTTATTCCCTCTCTCTAGGGCGGGCTTATTTCACAGCCTAAGGGGTTTAAGATCGCAAGGAACTTCTAGTGTAGATGATAAGTTTCCAGAGGGCAAAGGTGAGTTTCTATACCCCCAGCACCCAGCAGAGAGCCTAGGCTATGTCGGAGACTCAACTATTTGTTGAATGAGATAACAATAATAATAAAGACTTTAAAGAGAGCATATATTCTGAAATAGGTCAGGCATTTTTATTCCTATCCTAAGTCTACTTCCCAGATGCTTTTTGCCTTCTGAATTTCTGATTCTGTGATTCAATAAGTTCTCTGAAGACAAACCCTAGGATAGCTAGCTACCTAAACTGAAATAACCATTTAACAGGAAAAAAAAAAAAAAAAGAAGAAGGAAAATTCTTTTCTATTTGTCATTCATTAAGACATACGACAAATTCCATGATGGAATCATGTGTAATTCATTACTCCATCTGATTTTAGAAGCAAAATGAAGCATTATCTTGTACTACATATAGAGATCATATTTTATTTGCATTCTATAGACTAGCAAAAGACAACGTGAATATATTACATTCAAGGACACAATTTCTGTAATCATGCCACTTGAAGAGCAGTTTAAAATAGCAAATAAAATCAAACTGGAGCACTCAGCATCCTTATCAAATGAAAATCACATACAGAAACTCTCTTTCTTCTTTTCAACTTCAGCAGCACAGCAGGCAGATGGAAGGAAACCTCTTTCTGTCGGGCCAAAGCATCCGCTTGCTCTGAATACTCGAGCTGCAGATATGTGCAGAAGCCATCCTGGAGGGTAAAGGGAGGTTCATTAAACATCTACTACGCTTCTTCCTTTCGAAAGTTCTCTTTACCATCAGGGTATGGATAATTCCTTTCTTGGACACGACCTAATTATTTGTAGAGACTAGTTCATTTGTATGCCAAAAACTCAAGAGTGGTAATTGGGTGTGCCTGTTCAGCTGGGGCTGGAGGTCTGTCACCCAGCTTGGGCTCCCTTCCCCACCTCCAGTCTGTTTCTCTGTCTCTCTAAAGAAGATGGTGGCGGTGGTGATTGAAAGTATGCAATGTCCCACGCAAACTAGACCTTGCTCACAATTCTCATGATAACTGTATGAGATAGGTACCACTGTTCTTCCCATTTACAAATTTGGAAACCCAAGCTTTGAAAAGCTACATAGCTTGCCTAAGATCAAACGACTAGTAAGTGGCTGGCCAGAGACTCGAGTCCGTACTGATCCCACTGCCCAGTTCCCACCCACCAGGATATATGCCGCATTTACAATCTCAGCGGTATACCTAGGGGAAAGAACTAGGGTCATAGGCACAGGGCGGGGGGACCTGTAGGGCCTGGGAACATCTCTTTTCTCTCCACTGCCCCCAAAGCCCCACTGCGCTAGAGCTTTCTCTTCTCTGGAAGCCTGATTTCCTATTCAAATCAGATGACAATGTAAACACTTGTATTGATTTGGTTGGAGAATTGGCCCCAGGTCTGAATAGAGGAGTCATTTTAGAACTTAATTCATCCTGGAACAATAGAAGGGCACTGGCAGACACAAAGGCAGAGAATGTTTAAAGCAGATGTCTCAGCTCCTTATTCTTATACAATCAAAATTAGGTAACATTAATAATAATGATGATGATAATATTTGTTGAGAATTTACTTTGCGACTGTCCCTGTTCTAAACACTTGACATGTATTAACTGATCCAATTACGTCACAGAATTTCTTGCTCAGATGTTTCACTTTTGCTGTGGGGTAAGGTGACAAATGTATCCTTTATTCTCCGGTTTTAGGACACTCTTCTTGAAACTTGCTTTAGCTACTGAAATCCCCAGTTAAACTATCCCGAGTTTAACCTGACATTATGAAATTTGAAAATTGTGAACAAGTATATCCTCTCAGGTCAGTTTCAAGTAGATGAAGGCACTGAGGGACGTAACATACTCGGCACCAACAGTTTTTGTGTTTTCCTTACTAATCTTCAATTTGACTATAAAGCATAACCCAACTTACCCATTCAGTTCTGCCCACTGATTCATAGTCTATTTTCATGAAAAGCTGTTCTATTTGTTCAACCCTCTGGAAAGGAAGGAAAAAAAAAACCCATTTATAGATGGCACAGGAGTAAACTCTTTATTAGGTTGTTGGGGGAGAGGATGAAGGAGAGGAAATCTTAATTTTTCCAATTTACAAATTTCATATTAAAATGCACCATACTCAAAGATCTCTGGAATGCCTGCTCCAAAACATGAATAGGGTGGTTAGTTGGAGTTCAGTGTGCTGACCCTAAAACTCTTTCCCCATGAGATACTGGGGCTCCTAGAACTTCTATCTTGGTATTCATGACCTATGTGATCCCCTCCCCTTGAGCAGCTGGCTTGTGGCCAATAGAATACCTTAATGTAGAGGGTAATGTCATTTCTATGAATAGATTACATGAGAACCTAACTTGGACCTTGCTCACAGGCTCTCTTCCTGGCTAGTTTTGATGAGGCCAGCTGCTCTGTTGTCAGCTGCCCTAATGAGAGGCCCACATGGCAAGGACCTGAGGGCAGCCTCTGGGCAACAGCCAGCAAGGAAATGAAGCCTGGCAATAACCATGTGTCCTCGGAAGTGGATCCTTCCCCAGTCAAGCTATCAGATGAGACGCCGATCAGAGCTACCACCTTGATTGCAGCCTCATGAGACGCTCATGAGACGCCCTACAGCAGAGAACCCAGCTAAGCCATGACTAGATTCCTAACTCACAAAAAATGTGAGATAATAAATATGGATTGTTGGGGGCACCTGGGTGGCTCCATCCGTCAAATGTCCGACTCTCGACTTTGGCTCAGGGCATGATCTCACGGTTCGTGAGACTGAGCCCACAGCACAGAGTCTGCTTGGGATTCTCTCTCTCCCTTTCTCTCTGCCCTTTCTCCTCCCCACCCCCTCTTAAAATAAATAAATAAATAAATAAGTATTGTTTTAAACTTCTAAGTTTGTAGTAATTTGTTATGGTGGCTCAAAAGAACTGAGCTAATGGGTAAAATGTCAAGAAAGACCAATTTCAGTTCATAAAGGGGAAAAAGTTTCTAAGGTCAGAGCTCTCTAACCTTGAAATGGGCTGCCTTGTAAAGCACTGTGTTTTCTTTAGCTGAAGGTATTCAGGCATATGCTGACTCATGGCTTCTCAGAGAAGAAAATTTGAGCATGGAAGGGGTTATATACTCGGTAACCTCTAAAGTCGTTTCAAACCTCAAGCTTCTGTAATTTCAGGAACGTATGCAGAAGGTAGCTTCAACAGAAATGGAAAGGTTATACGTCTATCTGGGGGAGTGAGATGCTGCCTTTTCTCTTACAAGTCCCGGGTGTGTTTGCCTTTGTGTAGTAATGGCAGTAAAAGGGTAAAAATAAGATAATGCCTGGGTGTTCAAGACACCAAGGCATTGCCCCATGGTGAATCAACACTCAGTGCCAGTGTAGAGGTTGTGAGCAAAGACCCTGGCTGTGGAACTCAGCGCGGCCCCAGTTCCTTCTAAGTCATGCTCCAATGGAGACGTATCGTCCTCCCGGATGCGGCTGACAGTGCAGACTTCACCATGGCAACTAGACAATACCATGCACATAATATGGAACAAGTGTTTTTGAAATGGATGTCCAAACAAACCAAAACACCCAGAGGGATGGACTCAAGAAGAGCCTAGGGCCAGAGATGGAACTGGAAACAGAAAAGCTCAGGATGGGAGAAATCGCTGCCTGGGCTCAGGCTGCCCACCTCGACCACCTTATCACCACAAGGCAGAGTGGAGGAGAGCTGTGGGTACACCGGGGCATCTTGGAGCTCCAGACAAGGTGTATCCGGCAAGGGTCACGCATCATCGCAAGCCCCGGCAGGAGCTGGCCCTCGGGCAGGACGTGGGCCATCAGATGGTCTCTCTTCCAGTCCAGAGCTGGGGTGGGGATAGGTCTATGCATATGGATTTTGCCCAAGGCTCTGCCTTCTCAGTGTGATTATGCGGGATTCTGACAGACACTTGCCTGCTTCCTCCACACGTTGACTCACGCATAGAAGAAACACAGGTTGAGCACCAGTGGTATACCAAGGGCGGTGCCAGATGCTGAGGCCTCAAGAGCTGAAAGGTATGTTACCTTGCCCTCACAGCATTCGCTGTTTAGCGGGGTCACAAACAAGCAAATGAGGTGATGCAAAATGATTAGTTCTCCGCTCCAGGTAACCATAGACCGCTGTCAGGTTAAAAGAAGGGCCTCTTAATTTCTAGGAAAGCTAGGACAGACCCCTTCAAGTCCACGGTGGCCACACTGCCTTCATGTCATCCGTTCATTCAACAACATTTATTTGGCACCTGCACGTGTCATGCACATGGTACTAGATTCTAAGAATATTAAAAAAAAAAATCATGGGGGGCCTGGGTGGCTCAGTCGGTTGAGCGTCCGACTTCGGCTCAGGTCATGATCTCACGGTCCGTGAGTTCGAGCCCCGCGTCGGGCTCTGTGCTGACAACTCAGAGCCTGGAGCCTGTTTCAGATTCTATGTCTCCCTCTCTCTCTGCCCCTCCCCCATTGATTCTCTCTCTCTCTCTCTCTCTCTCTCTCTCTCTGTCTGAAAAATAAATAAAACGTTAAAAAAAAATCAGAATTCAGAGAGTCATTTCTTAAGCAAAAAATGGGAAGAGAGCATTGTAGGCAAAGGGAACAGTGCATGCAAAGATAATAGAAATAAGAAAATAGGGTATCACCTCCTCTACTCCCCCAAAACCCAAGGGCTTGGTGGACTTTGGAACTAAGACTCCCGTTCCTACAGATGCCACCTACGTCTGAAATGCTCGCCCTGTGCACTGTGCCCTCCCTAAATGTTATTCTTCAGTGCCCTTGCCCTTTTCTGGCATTAAATTTTTACTAAGTCAACATTTCCTAGAAAGAGCGAAGGAGATACTTCCTGGTTTTTAGCAGGGACTAGACTATGAAACCCTAGAACAGTGGAGAGGACGTGGGGGTGTTAGCCATCCTTCCTTACTAAGAGAACGCACAACTTTTAACAGGATACATGCTTCCTCGGAAAAAAGATGACTTTTACCCGCCTCCTTTGCAGCTATATATGACACGTGATTCATTTCTGATGGAAAAGTTAAAAACGTCACAGGCAGCTTCTGGGAACTGTCCTTAAAGGAAAGGAGTGCATCCTTTTTTGCCCCTTCTCTCTGCCTGCCGCCTGGAATGAGAGCATGTCGGCTAGAGTCTGAGCAGCCATCGTGAGCCATGAAGAGGAGCCCACGTGCGGAAGGTGGGAGAGCAGCAAAGCAGGACAGGCTCGCCCTGATGACGTCATGAAGCCCCTTGACTGCCTGACTTTTTATGTGAGAGAGAAAAGAATTTTTATCTTGCTTCCGTCTTGGTGGCTTAGCATTTTCTGTCACCCTGTAGGTGAACGTAATCTTAACCGATATATTGAGCATTAGTTTCAGACCAGAGTTTGAATCCCGAAGGCTTTCCTGAGTAGCTGAGGGGCTTCAGGTAACTTACTCAGATTCTCCAACCCTCTGTCTTTTCAGCTACAAAATAAGAATAGGAATGCTTTCCGACAAAGCTATTCTGCTGTTCAGAGACTAATGAAATGAAATATGTAAATATTCTAAGACGGTATGGTCACACGGTCAAAAATCAATTAATTGTTTGATTAAATAAGAAAGACACAGTTTCATGGCTCCTCGGTGATAGACTGGATAAAATTAACCTTAGTACAAATGGCCCCAAATAATCTGATCCTTGTCCTACATTTTGTTGCCCAGATTCCCCTAGAGGTGTACCAGCAGCATGCTGGCTCTTGCCTATGTGCTTCTGGAAATGCGGTTCCCTCTTCTGGAAGACCTTGCCTGTCTGTCCCTCCTTTATGAAGCAATTCCCTTCATCCCTCAAAACTTAGCCCAAGGTTTGTCTCCTCCAGGCCCAACTGCCTGGTCTGGATGATATGCCCCCACGGCCCCCATGCTGAATTAAAAAAAAAAAATTTTTTTTAGTGTTTATTTATCTTTGAGAGGGAAAGAGAGAGAGACAGAGTGCGAACAGGGGAGGGGTAGAGAGAGAGGGAGACAGAATCCGAGGCAGGCTCCAGGCTCTGAGCTGTCAGCACAGAGCCGGATGCGGGGCTCAAGCCCACAAACTGTGAGATCATGACCCAAGCCGAAGTCAGATGCTTAACAGACTGAGCCACCAAGCACCCCTGAATTTTAGAGTGGCTCTGATCTCTCTGAAGGCGGAGACTATATCTTGACTGACTGTGTGCCACAGGGACTAAAACAAAGCCTTAGTAAATATTCAGTAAGTAAATACTGGCCCACTAAATATATAGTGAATGAATGAATGAGAGGATAAGGGAGGGAATGGCTGACTAGGCGACCAGGCATTCTTAGAATATAAGTAATTAGACTGCTTTGGTTAAAAAGATCTGGAATGTTGGTAAATCACCCAATAATTTATCCATTTAAAACACTCTCTCCTCCAAACAGAAGTTCTTTGTATAGTATTGCACAAATAGAGGAGAGATTGTTTAAAAATAGGTTCCATTTAATGATCATTTCTCATTGTAGGAGAAATTTTAGACACACCTAAACTTCTACTGTAGCCATTACACTGTGGACTTATACTTAGAAGGGGCATGTTTTTGCTCAAATTCCAAGGACAAGATCAAAGAGCTTTACCTTGAATTTGCTTTTATATGATTTATGATGTAATCAGGAAACCTCAGTCACTAGAGCTTAAAGAGCCCCTTCTATCATAATATGATTATATACACATAATAATTATATAAATATAATTATCTATTGCTATGGACTGAATGTTTGTGTCCTGACCCCACTCCCAAATTCATATGTTGAAATCCTAAAGCCTGATGTGATGGTATTAGGAGGTGGGGCCTTTGGGAGGTGCTTAGGTCATGAGGAGGGAGCCTTTATGAATGATATTTGTGCTTTTATGAAAGAGACCCCACACAGCTCCCAAGTCCCTTCTGCCACATGAGGACATAAGGACAAGTCTACAACCTGGAAGATAGCCCTCACCTGACACGGATCTCAGACTTCCAACCTCTAGAACTGTGGAGAATAAATGTTGGTTATTTATAAGCCACACAGGTCGTGGTAATTTGCTAAAGGAGCCTGAATGGCCATTCATTAAGATTTCATATTCTTTTTTTCTTTTTTTTTCTTTTTGAGAGAGAGAGCGACAGAGAGGAGAGAGTGTGAGCAGGGGCAGGGAAGGGGAGAGAGAGAGGGAGACACAGAATCCGAAGCAGGCTCCAGGCTCCAAGTTGTTTGCACAGAGCCCGACTTGGGGCTGGAACCCATGAACCGCGACATCATGACCTGAGCTGAAGTCAGACGCTCAACCGACTGAGCCACCCAGGTGCCCCAAGATTTCATATTCTGAGCTAACAACTGAGCTAACCAAGATGGCAGAGGGAATGTTTAAACTTTTTAATTCCAGCAGATTGGGGGTAGAATTGATGTCCACACTCTTTGGAAACAACAGATAGATCTTCCACCACTTAGGAGTATCAGGGTAGGTCCTGATAATCCTACTGTAAATTGAAAATATTTTAAGTGGACAATGCATTTAATATACCTAACCTATCAAACATCATAGCTTAGCCTAGCCTACCTTAAACGTGATCAGAGCACTTACATTAGCCTCCAGTTGGGCAAAATTATCTAACACAAAGTCTCTTTTATAATAAAGCATTGAATACTATACTGAGGGTTGTCTGGGTACAGAATGGTTGTCATTGTATTGTCAGCTTGACCCTCATGAACGCGTGGTTGACTAGGCACTGTGGCTGTGCCCAGCGTTGCAAGAGAGGATCAGACCACATCGCTAACTCTGGAGAAAAAATAAAAATTCAAAATATGGCTTCTACTGACTGTATATGACTTTCACATACATCTTAGAGTCAAACTATCATCTGTCGGGGACCGTCTACAGACATAATTAGTGATCCAACAAGAGCCTTTCCCTTCTTTTCAATAAAAATCTCTAAATACCTTGTTGGTCTAGTATTTTTTAAATAATTTAAAAATATTTTCCCCGGGGCGCCCGGGTGGCTCAATCGGTTGAGCATCCGACTTCGGCTCAGGTCATTATCTTGCAGTTCGTGAGTTCGAGGCCCACGTCGGGCTCTGTGCTGACAGCTCAGAGCCTATGGACCCTGCTTCAGATTCTGTCTCCCTCCTTCTGCCCCTTCCCCGCTCATGTTCTGTCTCTCTGTGTCTCTCAAAAATGAATAAATGTTAAAGAAAAAAATTTTTTTAATATTTTCCCAAATAAACTGTTCTGTGAATCAGGTAGATACTAGCAGAAATCACAGTTTAGAGTTGAGAGTGATCTTACAGATGGAACATCAAGCCTAATTAGTTCATACAGGTGAAGTTTTAACTGTGATTTCCATAACCCAACATTTATAAAATCCATTTACTTTACTCTGTGACCTCATACTCTGCTTCATTATGCATTTGAATGTTTCCATGTCCAGCAGCTGTCTTCCTCTCTTTTCATACTTCTTAGAAGGGAAAAAGAATAATTAGTGATGAACATAGTTGCATTTTTGTTTAGTCTAGGAGCAAGAACCCAAAGGATCGAATGTCTAATTAGACTTACCTAAACCTTGTCAACTTCTAACATTCTATCCCCCCTTGTTCATTTCTCTCATGCATTTGCAATTTGTTTCTAATTCCATTAAGAAATGACAACTAAGGAGAATTTCTTTTTCATTGTTATTTTATAGGAATTTAAGAAGATTGTACTTTTCACCGAAAAATTGACCATGGAAGAGAGAATCAAGTTACCCAATGAATATCTAGAAAGCTTACCTGGTCAAGTCTTACCTCAAAGAGTGCTTTTATGTTCTGTAGCCCTTCTAGAGTCATTAGATGTTCAATCTCATCAAAACAGAAAAAAAGTTAAAAACATATAATACTAATGGTAATGCCCATAAAATGCAACTTCTGGAAACCCACAATTTCTCCCTTTATGAGAAGCCAATGAGACAGCTAAGCCTCCGAATAACACTTAGGATAGCCCAACCCTCATTTTTCTAGCCTCTATTCCAATTCAACTGACCTCTTAGTTCCCAGTTCTGGGGGAAGATTGGCTGGATGGGCTTGGAAGGACGGAAGAAGTAGCGAGGTAGGAGGAGGAGAGGAGAGGCCAGTTGAAGACCTGTCAGGACCTAGACAGAAATGGGAAAAGGGAGACTGAAAATGTTTTGCTACATCATATTACAGAGACTCACTTTCTTTCCTGTCAGATGTCCTGTTCAGTAGTAGTCCTGTCCTGCCTTCTGCCACATCCTCTGGCCCCAGTTCCATCTCAACCCAGGCTGAACCAAGAGGAAGTCTTGGGAGAAGTGACCCGGAAACATTTTCTGAAGCTATGGCTAGAGGGCCCTTGGTACACTGGGTATGAGGGAAACCAGCTGTCTTTTGGTCATCTGTCCTTAGTTCCATAAACAGACCACCAGCGTTTGCCTCCTCTCACCCCCAGCCTCTGAGCTACTATCTCAAAGATTTGGCTTTTATAAATGAAAATGTCTAAACTTCCAGCTTAGAATGAATGAATAAACCGTGCCCAGTGAGTAAAGCCAAGTTAAGCTCCGGTGTCCTTGCACCATGTCACGAGACTTGAGGAAGATACCAAGGGGTGAAAGTGGCTATTTCCCCAATAGAATCATCCTCTGAGATCACTACGTCCAGCCTCCAAGCTTCCAAGGTGGTAGCCTTTACCATAAAACTCAGACTGACACCCAAGCTATTGAGAGACACATCATTTCATAAAATTGAAGTACCTTTCAAATTCTATCTTGAATGATCCCATAATTACTTTTTAAATTTGCTTTCATCAAGGAACCAAATTGGAAACCCGGCTCCAGAAGGGAAAACACTCCACCCGAAGTTTCTAGTTAAAATTTCCCTGTAGAGCTTTTCTGGTAAGGCCTGAACTCAAAAGGTAGTATTAAAAAGCTGACTGGGGGAATCATCTCCATCGTATCAAAGATGATTCCATCCCACTGAGGGACCACTTCCCTTACCCAACAAGACCTATTACCACCGAATGAAAAATTCCTTGGACCAAACCTCTCTAGATCCAAAAAAAGCAGATGAGAGTTTACGAGGCTTACATGCAACACATACAGAAAAAAGTACGTGAATCTGAGGTCTACCAACATGGCACCTCTCAGAGCATATGACTTCTCACCCTGCACCCTAGATGTGAATTCCAGGGGGTAAAACAATTGTTGAAAGAATTTGAAAATTATTTCCCTTAAGATTGAAAAATGATGGGGAAGACATGCTATCATTCCAATTGTTTTACATCGTATCTTTCTGTGTCTTTATGATTTTAAACATACAACATACTTTACGGGCCTATATGTTACATAAGACATGTATTCCTAAACTCACAAAGCGACTCTAGGTTTGTACCAGGCAATAAAAACATGTCGCATGTATGTTATCCTTCCTTCTGTCTTTTCACTGCCCCGATACCTTTTCTTTCCTCTTAACTTCAAAACTTCCTGAAATTTTACGCTGTGCAATTATTTGTCCACTAACTCCCTGATTATGTGAAATTGGCCTTTGACCTTGCTCTATTTCCATTACTGGAACAGAATAAACACCAAAAAAATTGCCCTACCTCCCAGGAGGGGGCTCCCCAATCCAGAAAGAGACTAACTCATCTTCTCTCAATAAATTTACTAGAAATGCTGCTGAAAGAGGAGTGTGAACGCCATCATAAATAGTAGTAATGAAGGGCACGAAATCTACAGCCGGTGTGATTATATGATGTATAAGGGGCTTTACAGGAATCTTCATTAAAGTATAAATGTAACCAAAAAGCCTCATTTCCTCCCCAGAGCCATCTCTCCATCCCCAGGAAATATCCTATCCTTCCCTGCTTCCTCCTACATTCATGACACTCCCACAGTCTTCCAATCTTCCAGGGTTCACTCTTTGTTATCCTAATCATTCTGTTCCATCCTGGCTACAAAAACAATTTTTCCTGCATCCCCTTCCCCCACCTTCCACCAAAAATAATAATAATAATAACAATAACAATAATAATAATAATGAAATGGATGAAAGGTAAGTATTTTTCAGGCTTGCAGTACAAAACGCTGTTAACTAAATTTCCACTGCACTTAAGAAACAGTTCTTAAATCTCTCAGACCTCATCAAATTTTCATATGTCATGACAGAAATCGAAAATCCAATGATCATTAGCCAACTTCTTTTGAAAAGGCAGCAATATAAATCCGTTTTGGAGAAACACGGCTACAAAACAGAGCCATTATTGTGCTTTTCCTTGAAAATATAAATCAGGCCTTCACATAATTGCATGTTTTTTAAGGCAAATTTGGAACACAAAGCAGAGAAAACATATGTCCCTTCTGGGTACTCCTGTGCTTGGCAGAGCTTGAAAATTCGTAACTGCCATCGACAGCAAGTCACATTGTATCACTAAAAAGCTTGAATGACTTGTTTTCCTACAAATAAAAACAGGGAGAAAAGCCTGACTATTTTATTTCCAAACTATCATAGCTATAGTGACAACCATAAATAATTCAGTCTACAATTGTGGAGTCACATTTTAAAGATATTATCTATTGCCCGGCAATGCATTTTGCTTTACTCAAATGCAATTTCATAGAAAATTACCTGGATAATTCTCTAATATCCTATATTAGAGGGGAATTCATGGAGCTATGATTCTGCTTGTCCTTACACTGCAGTCTCCCCAAAGCAAGTGGTTTTTATGATTAGAGTGGTTTTCCCATAAGGATTCATTTGCCTGCTGGTTGCTCATTTGCATTGCAAATGAGCTCTCCTATTGTTACAACCCAACATCTCCGTGCTGCTCACTGTAAGAGTCTCCTCAGTCAGGATGGTTTAGGGGTAATTTCACATCTCCAACAAGGGAATTGACTAATTAATCGAATAAAGTATCCTTTTGAAAATCTGTTCCTTGAGCGGCTGTCTCTATAGCTTCAGAAAATAGATATGATCCTGTGGTCTTAAGGTTCTCAAAGAGAAAATAACTCCAGAGGGTTTGGGGAGTTCTACGGGTTGAAATTTAGGAGATTCCGTGGCAGATCGTCCCGATGAAGAGGAAAAGAGGCAGGCTGCAGGGAGTTGTGCAATGAACCTACATGGTGAAAGCATCTGTGTGCCAAAAGATCATAGCATAACCTAGGGAAGAAGATGAAAAAAAAAAAAAAGGGAGGGGGGGTATTCTGGGTGACTGTTCCGGGAACTCTCAAAGCCACCATCAGCCACGGCTCTAAAGAAAGACGGTCGTCTTAGCCATGTTCGGAGCAGGAAGATCAAAAGAGTAGCTTCAGTTTTGAAATAATGACTGCAGCCTAATGCAACACTGCCACACCCTCTAACCTTGATCGAGTGTACCGTGAGCTGGCCACTGGGCACTTTATCTGCATGTTTCCATCAACCTTCACAACTCTGTAAAGGAGATTATGTTCCCTATTTTAGATGTCAGGAAACAGGGGCGCCTGACCGTCTCGGTCAGGCAAGCGTCCGACGCTTGATTTCGGTTCAGGTCGTGATCTCACGGTCGCCGGGATCGAGCCCTATGTCGGGCTCCATGCTGACAGCACTGAGCCTGCTTGGGATTGTCTCTCTCCCCTCTCCCCTCTAAACAAACAAACAAACAAACAAGCAAATAAATATAGGGAAACTGAGGCACAGAGAGGCCAATGAACTTTCCCAGCTTCGCATAATTCACACAACTACTAACTACTGGAACCAGGATCCCCACACAGGCTGTCTGTGCCACTGACCAGGTCATTGATCGCCCAGCTCAATGTTTTGGTGCCCAGCCTCTGCCCGAGGTCCTGGGCCAGCTCCCAGGGGAACACAGACAGACGAATAGACTGTGGAGATATATGGACTTCAAGATCTATACTGTTCACTATCACTCCCGTCCCTCCTCTGGACAGTCTAAAAATCAGAGTGGATTGTTTTAGCTCAGGTGACTGGTACCCTAAAGGTGGCCTTCAAATTCCCCTCTACTTGGAGGTATTCTTACTTTCTTATTTTGGTTATGGTCATATGTTGTGTGGTTAAAAGTGTGGAGACATTGGAAGAGGCAAATCCTCTCCCTTTCCTCAGCGAGTATTCAAGACTTCCCACCACAGGGAGATTTTACAGCTTGTGTAAGCTCTTAAGAGGATCCAAATTCTTTGCAAGGAGCAGCCCAAGCATTTCCCAGCTTGCTTCTCTAAATTAGTCTAAAATGAATACATTGCTGCTTTTCCAGCTGCTTGGGTAGATTCCATGGCCTCCTAGTGGTTTAAAGAGAGAAAGAGAGAGAGAGAGAGAGAGAGAGAGAGAGAGAGAGAGAGATGCTTCCTCCAGCCTCACCAAATAAGTAGGACAAAGCTGACCTTGCATGTGTATTCTGATCAACAGTAGTGATCAAGTACTATGTCGAGGAGAATTCTGAGGCAATATTCACTCTTGGCGGAAAAAGGCCAGGGTGGATTTGCTCTGCCACGAGCACTGGAGGGACGAGTGAGTACAGGAACAACAGATCTGTACCACGAGCAAGGCAACCAGGGAAAGAGCCAGAGAAAGACTGAGCTGGAAGTGATCTAAGGACCCATATGGTCACCCCCCCTTCCTTTACCGTGGGGAAACTGAGGACCAAAGAAGATAAGTAACTTGCCCAAGGTCACAGTAAGATCACGTCTGGTTTCCTTCCACAACAGAAATGGGATGAAGCCTTCCCCTTGCTGGAACGGTTGACTGGAACTTTCCCCTGGAACCAAATGCAGAGTAAGAGGGACAAGGATGTTCCTGCAAAGGGAAGAGAGGCTCCTGTCCTACCTTCCAGAATTCTAGGCACCAGCTGTTGAAAGGCAAGATCAGAGAAGGGAAGACCAATAGCCTGGGGACAGAATCAATCAAAGCAAATCCAAGTTCATTGCTCATTGTTGTGGCAAACTGTGAAAATGGCCCTTGTTACCTGCCAGGTTACAATGTCTTCCCACCTTGTTTCTGGGTTTGGCGTGGAAACTTGCTGCTTTGGTCAATGGAAAATTAGAAAACGTGCCGCAAACAGAGGCGTAAAAAGTGTTTGCACAACTGGCATAAGGACACGCCAGGTCTAGCCTGCTAGAAGATGAGGGACACTCATCTCAGATTGTCCCAGGCGTCCCGGCCACTCAGGTCTTAGATCAGCTGACAACCTGCTGGTTTCCACACATAAGCCAGACAGGCGTGATGAGTGCAGCTGACTCCGCGGGCACGTGAGAAACCAGCGGGGAGTGTTGGATGCCACTGAGGTTTTATGCTGTTTGTTAGGCAGGGTCACTGTGGCACTGGATAACTGCCACGCCGTCGCTCACGGATTGGCCGGGGTCCCACCACTGGCACGTATGCCTGAAATATCAGCCCTTGCAATGTTAGGTACTGTGAACCACGACTTCTAAACTCTCTTTTATATCACAATCCTCGGTGAGAATCTGTTAAACATATACATGCATGCATGCTATAAATTACATATGTGTAAATACACATACACAAGCTCAGAAAACATTGTGAGCATGTATATATATATATATATATATACTCATGCACACATATGATTTATAGCATGCATACATGTGTGTGTTTAACACGTTCTCAGGGAGGATTTTGATATAAAAGAAAGTTTGAAAGTCCTGATTTTGTGAAATGCTATTTCCCTTTAATGTATTTGATGCACGCTCCTTCTTATTCTATTCTCTTTTATTTCCTTTTTTTTTTTTTCTCCCCCTGAGTCGTGCTTATTATCATCCGCTAGGCCGATTTCATGACCCGCTGGCGGGCCGGGACCTGCGGTTTGAAAACCACAGCAGACCGTGTCACAGACTTTCTCACGTTAGCAAACGGGCCTCATTCGTTTTTGTGTTCTCGGTATCCTTGTCGGTCACGGGCACAAACAGTCACTCAACAAATATTTGTTGAATTCGGTTGAATTAAGAGAAGCTTATAGTCAGTTTGCATTTTTAATCCCTGCCTGCTGGATCTTCCCTTATCTCCCAAGACTTCAGAGTCACGACAATTACTCTTCCCCCAGCTCCGTTCCTAGACTCGACAGAAACCATTTATGAGTCACTGTTCACACACAGCTCCATCCGGGCAAAGAATCTGGTGCCCTATCTGTCCACTCTCAGTGACAGACCAGCCGCAGAAGTGACAATCCCACTCTGAGTCTGCGCAGGTGGGTGTATGATGGTGGAGAGATGAAGGTAGGAACTGGATCACGTTAACCATTGCTTCCCTGCGTCGAGCATGATGTCCAGCACAGAGTAGGTGCTCAAAAAATACCTATACAGTTGAACTTAGCTTACTTCAATCCTCTGGGTCTTGGTTTCTTTACAGAAAAGACAGGACGTTTGGTCCGGTTCTTTCCAGCCTTAAAAGCCAAGCTGTACGTGGTGCCAGCCAAATTTGAGTGTATGCACACGTGGGATGAGAAACTACCTACATACTGTGCTTTAACTGTGTCAAGAAGGACCCCACGTCCCCGACAGATGCTCTGCTCAGTGACCAATGTCAGAGTCCAGCTAGAGCTTTCTTCTTCACATTAAGGTACCCAGCCTCGCTGAAGTACAAAATCTTCTGCAAGGGTCAATTCAAGCTATTATCAGTCTTGTACACCCAAAAGAGAAAGAAACTTCTGGGTCTTGCCTTGGGAGGGCATTCAGAGAGGGAGGGGTATTCTGTGAAGGAGCAGGTGGAACTGGAGGAAGGCTAGAGCCCTCGAAGATGGAATAAGTCTGGAGACGGTGATGATAAACTCGAACGAGCCCACAATGGGCTGACTGTGCTGTCTGCTGTCTTTCCTCGGCTCCTTCCCCCTGGCTGTCGGCACAGAAGTTAGGGTAGAGCTGAAAAAGTCTTCCTCTCCTACATCCAAACCCAGTACTCTATGAGCAACTCTGCCTCTTCCAGTTTCTAATACAAACTAAAAATAACTGCTGTGTGCCTGTTTTCCCACAGCTGACTTAAATATGTGCCACACAGGCCAGCCCTTTTGCTTTGAAGTGCCTTCAACCCACAGCCTCCTGCACCGCCTGGATTCCGCACCATCCCACACCCGCTTCGTGCCAGGAGATCCAGATCCTGTCACTATTCGGGACGGCAACGGGGAGCCCCCTGCCAGGCACAGCCCAGTCACCGTGTGGCCAGGGCAAGTGCAATTAACAAAGGATCAGACCCCAGGCTGGCCACAAGCAGCTAAAAACTCACCCTCAACTACAAAATGCGCCCCCCCCCCCCCCCCCCCCCCACCCACAAACCCCCCCCCCCCCCCCCCCCCCCGTAGCTCGGCCATCCTCTGACGATGGTGGAAGCTTCCTTCAATCGTGGGCGAGCGAACAAGAATCTAATGGGTAAAGCAAAGGTTTCAGACTTTTAGAGCCGCCACCCACTTTCCATCATGACGCAGTGCCCACTCAGAAAACAAAGGCTTCGCCAACCACCACTTGCGCGTCTTCTGGAAGAACTCTGGTGTTAACGACCGTCCGTCTTTCCTTTAGATGCCAATCATATTCCGGGAAATCACTTTCCATTAGTTGATCTCACCCACAGTGTGCAGATCCTGTCCCCAGGAAAGCTCCTTTTGATAGATGGGTCGCGTGGGTCACAACGGCGAAAAGAACAAAGCCCAGTTCTTCGCTCCTCATGATCCACTTCTAACCTCATTGTCCCGCAGTCATCGTATATCGGCCCCTCAGGCCCTGTGTGCCTCAATCGCTTGACTTGGCGTGTGCTGTTTCCTCCATGTGGATGGCCTCTACTGCACACAGTCTTGGAAAAACTCCTACTCATCCTTGGAGACCCGTCTCTAATGCCACGTCCTCCCTGAAGCCTTTCTTGCCCCCTCCCCGTCTCGTCATTAGGAGCATGTCTTTGATCTGCAAATCTTCCTCTTTTAGCGAGCTCCTCCTCCGAAAAGCAGCCACGAATCCGTCATCCCCTGCCCAGCTTGTCATTTCTGTTATTTACTTACTATGTTTCTTTAAATAGACTCGTTTGTTTTACATGCTACCTTCTTTAGCCTCATCCTAAATAATAGTAATTATGAAATCAAGGCTTTGATGTACTTGCTAGAGTTCTAGCACACATTTACCTGAATACACCACTGTTACTAAAATTTTAAAAATCTCAGCCTACTACCATGTCCTGTGAGGAAAAGCCGTGCTAGTTGTATAAAGTCTCGAGAGACTATATTTTACTTAAGTTTGAGTTTTCTCTGGGGCTCCGTACATGGTATTGCCCCATAAATGTTTGCTGAATTGAAATCAAATAAAACAGATTAATTGGAACGTATTCACACCCTTGACACGTTAGCATGAATCTGATTTATGTGAGGAGGCAATTGTGACCTTGAAAAGCAAAGAATGATACTGGAAAGCAGCCGGCAGTGTAAAAAAAAGGTTGCAAGACATGGAAAGGAGGGAGAACAAGAAGCATGGCGAAGCTGGCCACATGGGTTAGACGGAAGGGTCTGGGAGGTGTGTGCCTTAGGGGAGAGGTGGTTAAGGAGCAGCAAGGACAGGGAGGACCTTACGCGGGAGGAGACTACCGCGCACCCAGTAGGATCTCTGGCTTTAAATTGGGTTATTGGGCCTGGACCCTAGGGGATTCCAGCCAAGCCCCAGAGCTCTGCCCAAGAGACCGCATAGCCCAGGACGTTGTGGTCCCGCTTCCTGCCCCCTTACCTTTTCCGCCCTCAGGCTCCAAGCCAGGCCCGCGGGGTGCGGTGGCGTCTTCCCCTGAGCCAGACCCTCCATCCCGATGGAGTGGCTGTGCACCCTCTGCCTGGCAAAGCAGGCCCGAAGCAGCCAGGCCGGGGGCGGGCGGGGGGGGGGGTTGGCTCTCAGCAGTCCCTACTCCCCTGCAGGCTGAGGTCCAGTGGGGCAAGTCTGGGCTCTGAGCGTTACCGGCTCTCCCAGGATGGCTGCGGCGTCCAGGATGCTGTCCAGATCCCAGCCCGGAACATGGTCATGTTAGGGGTCTCAGTTAGAAGACCGGGTCCCACTCCACCGCCATTGCCCTCGAGCCCACATGCAACTCCCTTGGGAGCAGACTAAGCAGCCGCCTTCTCAGAAGTGGCACCAGAAGTAGGAAAGGACTTTGGGGTGGGGGTGTGTGGGGGCAGGATCTCTGCCTTCACTGACCAAGACGAAAGACAGCAAGCTGAGCTCTTCCCGCCCTGCTTTAAGGAAAAAAGGATAAAGGAAGAAAAAGACACCCCAATATAAGCCTAGAACTACTAATTTCTCAAATATTTTTCAGTTCTGGACAGACAATGTAACAAGTAAGCAGGAAACTATTAAGACAAAATCCACAGAAGTTAAGGATTGTAATTAAATAAGGGCTACACCAAAGTGAATCTGTCATAATTTTTATTGTAGTGCATGGTAATTAGATATAAATGACAAGTTGTTTAAGCAATAATCCTAATTACTATTAATTTTACAAGAGTGTTATGGGGGCTGCTCGGGAAAATCCCCAAAGGTGCCTGAGATTGCTGCTTTTTCGACGTAAGTATTTCCATCTTAAAGAAACAGAGGCAATAATAGATCCTAGACTTTTTTCATAGGTACGTGCCCTTTTGTATTTGTGCTCAGAGAGAGTAACACTTGCTAGTCCCTTGCCTAAATTTCTTGCTCACTGGGATTTTTTTGAAATATAGAGACTCAGAAGAAACTCATCTCTTTGGCTGCCAAGTCAGGCAAAAGAAGTTTGTAATCTCATTTCATGTGATCGGGCTCATAATCTGGGCTCTCGGGAAAGGAACAAACAGGTAGACCAGTTTGCCGCTCAGAGGCTCAGCTGTAAGCTATAGGGTAGACTGTGGGTCCTCCTGAAGGTTCAGGATTATTGAGTGATTAAGAGGGCATCTTTCGGAGCATCCTGGATATTATTACTCGAATGCTGGATGTAGAAACTGAATCTACAGAGCCTGTGAAAACCTCTGAGTAGAGTCTCTGACTCTTGGTGCCCTGGAATTTTATTTCATGTGACCCAAAGGACATAGAGTCTGTCCTGGAACAAAACCTCCCTGACAATGGTGGGTCTTACACCACAAACAGCCAAACCAGGCTTTTCCCGGATATGAGGAGGGGAGGGGAAAGACAGCCAGAGGCGAACTGAGTTGAGTAGGATTTGGATGAGTAGTGGAGGGGAGAAGGAGTAGGGATCCTATGGGAACATGGGCATTTAAATGAAGTACCTTGGATAACTGAAGTGAGGGCACTGGACCTCTGCAGGAAGAGGCCAAAGGGAAGAGAGTAGGCCAGGATATGGAAACATTGCAAAAGTATAATCCTTTTTTTTTTTTAAAGGATGATAGAGTTTAGAGATACAGCTACATGGCTTACGAAGCTTAATTTCCCCAACTGTGAAATGATCATAATCATAGTACCTAACCCCCTGGGTAAAAAGTAAACGTGAGATGGAAAAGTGTATGTCAAGTATTTAGAGCAGTGCAAGACGTAGAGTTGGTGCTCTGCTCGTATTAGCTATTGTTATTATTGCGTTATTATTGTTATTAAGGCTTGCCCTACCCCCTCCTATCCTACATGAGATGGACCAAGGGCCCCTGACCCTCTTGCCCACGGCTGGTTGGGTGAGGTAGAAAAGATGTCCAGCAGCCCATCATTATCCAGTCATGTCCCCTAAAATGAGAAAGTGGGCTAAGGAATCTCTAGGTTCCGTTTGGGTTCTAAACATTATTGTTAATCTACTTATTATCCAGCTTAGCAGAATCTATACTCCCCAAACCTGCAGCTCGTCTACCAGCTCCTGAGTTCTGGAAGCAGTGACCCTTCAGAATGAGGGTGGGTGTGGGTGGCACAGCGTCGCTGAAACTCTCTGTTCATTTCTTCATTCATTCTCTTACTGAGATCAGCATTTGTTGAGCTCATGACCGACACCGGACATTGTGTCAGATCTTGGCGCTATAAAGACAAAAGAGATTACAGACAGGTGAGCCAATAATTTGAACACTGCAATAAATGCCATGTTGCGGGGCAGCACTATAACAACAGAGAGGAAGCACTTAACTCTGGCTGGACAGGTCCGGGTGGGGAGGTGCTTCCCAAAAGAGAAGCCATGGGAGAGAGAAGTATTCGTTCCAGGAAGACCAGAAGGGCAGTGCCTTCCAGGAAGAGCCAGAGCAAGTAGACCAGTGCAGAGGCCAGAGCGAGCTGGATGCTGGATGTCGTCAGGGAGCTCCAAGCAGTTGAGCAGGGAGATGAAAGATACAAGGGCAAAAAAATTAGTGGGGGTCAGATCCTGAAGGAGCGTGTATGTCACACTAAGGAGATTTCATCCTCAAACAACGGAGAGCCAATGCCAGCAAGATATTTTAGAAAGACCCTTCTCTCTGTAGCAAGAGGAGAGATTAGAAGGGACAGAACGTGTTTGCAGGAGTCTACAGAAAACTGTAGAGGGCCTGAACCACAGCAGTAGCGGGAGTGGAGATGATGGTAGATGTCTGAAGTAACAGACTTCCGTGACTTTGTTGTGGGGCAGGTGAAGGATGGCTCCGGGTTTTGGACGAGATACATGGGGAGAGGCTATTAGAAAACCATGGCGAAAGGAAAAAGACGTGCCGCTCAAGATCATACTGAATCAAAGCTCCTGTTGAGATAGCCAGGAACAGAGCTCCACCAGACGATCAGAAGTAGAGGTTTGGAGCGCTGGAGACCCGCCTGGGACACCGCCCCACGGTGGTCACTGCAGCGTGAGTGGAGGCAGGGAAGGCTGTGTGGAGAGTGTCTTGTTCTCACTCAGAAATGTCAGCATCACTGTTGATCGCGTGCCCAGGGAGCCAAGCCCCTAATGGTGATGCTCAAGGTCGGCAATTCAGAGGAGCTAATGCACACACGTTAATAAAAAAGGATCAGGTTTGGGGGACAGATCTTGGGCGATCGGAAGCCTGAAGACTTGAGCACAAGGGAGAGAAGAGCCAGAGGCAAAGCCTGGAGCCAGAGACATTGGTGCACGAAGTTTGGGAGGTGGAGGTGGGGGTTCCACTGTTCCCAGAATCCCGGGCAGCCTTCACTTCCCGGGCCGCAGGGTCTCTCCTTTTGGAGAGATGGCTTCCATCCTCATGGCTCCTGGATCCCAGCATGCTGAGAGCTGTTCTAGTCTCATTTCCCTGGGATGGCCCCACCGTTGAACCAGCTGCCCGGTCCCCGAGTCTGAGACCTTTTTAATTCTTCCTTCTCACTTTCCTGGAAGCAGAACCACCGTTTGAATAGCCGCCCAAACGCGGGAGGGTAGTCATCTTGTGCCCCCTTTCTGGCCATCTGTCCTCTTGACCGACCCACCAAGTCATCCAATCCTGTTATTCTCTGTTCCCATCCCCCCCACCCTGGTGGTTTCTGGGTCTCCCTGACTTTTGAAGCTCCCATCCCTGATTCTTCTCGAGCCCAGATCCACTTTCCTGCAGACCCTTTCCTCACGCCACCCTCTGCTCGAAGCTCCCCACTGCCCTACGGAACTGCCCACCTGCCACTCTCTGGTTTTCCGCCCACGGGCAAATTATGTAACTCTGTGACCTTAATTTTCTTGTCTGTCTTTCTCGGATCAGCTGGTGTCCCAAGGACTTTTTGTGATTTCTCTGCTGCATTTTAAAGATTCCCATCACCTCAGACCTGTTAGGATGTCTTGTTATAAAGAGATAAGAGATGACAAATGTGGACAAGGATGTGAAGAAAAGGGACCCTCGTGCCCCACTGGTGGGAATATAAACTGACACAACCACTATGGAAAACGGTATGGAGGTTCCTCAAGAAATTAAAAATAAAAATATCATATGATCCAGCAATCCCACTTCTGGATGTTTCTCCAAAAGAAAAAAGAAACAAAAAAGGAAATCCTGTCTTTGGCAATAACACAGATAAACCTGGAGAGCATCATGCTCCGTGAAATAAGCCAGACAGAGAAAGACAAATACTGCCGGGTACCAATTAAATGTGGAATCTAAAAAAAAAATTAAAAAAAAAAGTCAAACTCGTAGAAATAGAGGAGACAGCAGTGGTTGTCAGGAGATGGAGGTGGAGGAAATAGGGAGAGCTTGGTAAAAGGATACCAACTTTCAGTTACAAGGTCTGAGGATCTAATGTATAATGTGGTGACGACAGTTGATGACATTGTATTGTATAATTGAAATTTGTTGAGAGAGTAGAACCTAAATGTTCTCACTTAAAGAAAGGTGGGGGGGGGGCGGGGAAGAAAAGAATCTCCTGATGGGTTTCCACACCAACTCACACAAACCCTCTGGCTTACAGGTCTCCTCCCCAGCCGCGGGATGCACAGTGCTCGTCTCCTCAAAGACCTTCTGCTCATGTGGTTGTCACCTGAGGCGCCTCTTCAGTGTCGCAGGTGTATAAACTGAGGTAGAACAAGTCCAGGAATGCTGCTGTCCAGTGGTGGGGGTGGGATACAGCCCAGGTCTCTCTGTCAGCTTGTTCTTCTTCGGTTCTGACCAAGATTAGGGCCAGTGACAGGGGACAAGTCATGTCATAACATCAATAAAACACCACCTAATTCTAAATGTTTTCATGATTTTTGTGAACATCAGTGGCTCTCTCGCTGGGAACATCCCCTAATTGGGAACACCCAATACGCGTGCTGAAGTCCTGATCCCCGGTGTGGTAGTACTTGGAGACTGGACCCTTGGGAGGTAACAAGGTCATGAGGGTAGAACCTCGGTGAGTGGATTCGTGCTCTTCTAAAAAGAAACACAAGAGGGATGATGGGTTTTTCCGTGATGTGAGTACCCGGGAAGTTGACTGTTTATAAACCGGGAAGAGATGCCTCAGCAAGAATCCCACGGTGCCCACCATGCCAGGACCCTGATGCTTGGGGCTTCCAGCCTCCAGAAGCATGAGAAATCCGTACCTGCTGTTTAAGCCACCCGGTCTGTGGTATTCTGTTGTGGCTGCCCGAGCTAACTCAGACCCCTTTGGCAGTGAATTTCGGTTTGTGTTGACATTTTAAAAATTATTTTGAGAAGGGGAGAGAGAGCATGAGTGGGGGAGAAGGGCAGAAGGAGAGAGAGACTCTTAAGCAGGCTCCACACTTAGCATGGAGCCTGGCGTGGGGCTCGATCCCTGGGATCGACCCTGGGATCATGACTTGAGCAGAAATCAAGAGTTAGACGCTCAACAGACTGAGCCACCCAGGCACCCCTGTGCTGACACGTTTGAATGGAACCATCGTGGACCATTCCTGTGTGCCCTCCCTTCCTGCAGCCCTTTTAGTGGGGCCTGCCTGCCTCTCACCACATTCCCACTATTTGCCTGTGCTCGACCACCTTCTCCTTTCCCTTCACGACTTTTTGTTTCTCGCTCTTGTCTTCCCAGCCAACATAGGTCAGCTCCCAACATCTGATCAGGCCCTTTTGGAGAAGACCCACGGGGCCCGCTTTTCCAGTTGACTAACCAGCCTGCTCCCTCGCCTCTGACCTGAGTGCCGCCCTTCGCTGTCCTGACCTTCAGCAGCCATGGCAGAGCTTCTCGTCACCTGCTCTACCCCACACAGCTCCTTCCACGCTCCCCACTCCTTCCCCCAACCTGCTTAAACACGGACACAGAAGAGGTACTGAAGAAGTCCTGTGCAAATAGGAGCTTTAAAAAAGCTGAGCAGTTCAATCAAGAACTAATCCAAACCATCACAGGGGTGCATTTGTGCGGCGGCCAGATCAGAGCCAACACTAACATCCTTGGCTCCCTTGGATTCTGTCTGCAGAATGTGCTTACCAGGCTGGGAGACATGGGCCCGTCTCAGATCGCGAGCTGGCATGCCCTGGTTGCCCATGGCAACCCAGCTGCGCTGGAGCGTTAGCATTTGTAAATGTGTGTGGGCTTAAAATTATATTATTGATTCTGTCTGGAAGATGATAGTCTGATTTGTATATAGCTCTGAATAAATTACTCATTATCCTTTACAGCCATCAGAATATGAGTCTCTCTCTTTCTCCTTTAAAAAAAAATTAGAGAGACAGCAAATCGTGTCAGCAGATGTGAAATGAAATGTTTCCCATAACAACCGTACCAGAGGAACCAACATCCAGGGCACCAGCCTGGGAAGTTGTCTGGGCATTCCTGAATAGATAACTAACGGAATGGCTTTGGGAGGGATGGATATTATATTGGATAGCCTACTACAAAGGGACCGTAAGGTGTAGCTTGAATTACAGTGACAAGCAGATGGGAACAGAGGAAATTCAGCCCTACCCCGGGCTTGATTAGTTCAAGCTGAACCCGCGATTTCTCTTCCGTTTTCTTTGATGTGTAGTATACACTCAGGCAGATTGAAACATTGTTCTGATTCATCACCCCTCCCCCACATCCATGCTGTCTGCCCTGTAACCCAGTAGATCTTTCCGCAAAAGGCGTCACGTACCGCTCTGGGTCTTGTGGCTCGCTTTGCCTCGTTGGCCAAAGTGGCAGTGTGCCAGTTCTGAGCCCACGACTTAAGGGGCTTCAAATGTTTCCATTTTCCCTGTTGTGCCTTTGTTGCCATCACCGTGAAAAGAACTTCCTTTGACAACTGCTGCCCCTTCAGTTGGGACCCGGGATAAATACAAGTGGAACGGAGTCATCCCTGTCGCACCCAGCTAGAGTGACGGCGTCAAGAACTATCCCAGCAATGCCCAACCTAGATGAGCCACTCCGGCCAAGCGGACGATGCGTGGGAAGTAAGTGCTCGCCAAGATGTCACAGGTGCTTGTTATGCAGCAGTAGCTGACTGGTGTAATTCTCCATCTGTTCAACATCACGGTGTATCAGCATCATTAATGACGGCAAAGACAAGAATAACATCCCTCAGCTGAACAGTTCATTAGTCACTGACCCAAGGCTTCTTGAGAGAAAATGCAGGTTTCGTCACAATTGCACCTCACATGGGGCCCTCGTTGCGCATTCACCATCAAACATGGTTTTGCTACCAGGAGCACGAAGGAGGCCAATGCTTCTGAGAGAAATCCGAGTAAATTAGAAGATTCCACGGCCACCACTCCTTTAGCGCTCATGCAAGTCCTGTCGAAAACCTTGGTGGGGGGCACCTGGCTGGCTCAGTCGTTTAAGGGTCCAGCTCTTGATTTCAGCTCAGGTCGCGACCTCACCATTCATGAGTCCGAGCCCCGCATCTCTGCTTGGGATTCTCTGCCGCCCTCTCTCTCTGTCCCTTCCCTGCTTGCTCTCTATCTCTCTTTCTCAAAATAAATAAATAAACATAAAAAAAGAAAGATTGGTGGCATTCTGTTTGAATTGGGGAGGAAGACGCCATCACACCTGTCAGAAGGCACTGTGAAGGTTCCTTTCCATTTACCCCAGAATGAACATCTTTTATCAGAATGCCACCCGTTATCACCCCCAAGCCCTTTCTAACCTTCACGTTTCCATTCTCCAATCAAGGCGTGTGCTGCATTAGCACATCCAATCAATTTGCAGCAAATGTTTGTTGAGCGCCCACTGTGGGCTGAACCCTTGGGCCCGTGCTAGCTGCCATGTGGAGCAAAAGAAAAGTAGTTGTGATGGGTAGTTAGGGAAGGTAAGCGTCAAGACTGACTCCCAGGCATCTGTTCTGAAACACTGGGTAGGGGGAGGTGCTGTTTTCGAGGATGCGAAGGCCTGCAGAGGGGCTGGTTGGGGGAAAATTAAAAGGTCAGTTTGGGACGTACCTGTCTGAGATGCTTCTGAGGCCCAGAAGTAGAGCTGTTGAGCGGGGAGTTGGATGCCAAATGTGGGGCTCAGAGGAGAGGTATGGGCTGACGATAGCAGTCTGGAGGGTTGCCAGCGTGTAAACGGCAATTCACACCACACGACTGGATAGGATTTTCTAAGCAGAGAGGACACACAGAGAAGGGAAGAGGGCCCAGCTGAGCCCTGAGGAATCCCGATATTTCAAGGACAGGCAGAGGAAGAGAAGTAAGGAAAAGGACTACAGATGAGCAGCTAAAAAGATGGGAAGAAATCCAGAGAGTGCCCATGCATTTCCCCCCAGCAGCCCTCTGTCCCCACCCTTTCTTTAATGACAGAACTCTGCCTTTGCGGTGGGTGTCCAGGGGGCGTGCCCTTCATGAAAGGCAGGGGTCCTCCCTCATCTCAGTGGGGGGGGGGGGGGCGGAATCCCCAGAGGCAAGACGACAAAGGTAACCGCCTTTGTCCTTGCTGGTTTGGGCTTAGTCACAGGCACGTGACACAACTTGGCCAATCAGATGTGAGTGTAAGTGCACTGGGTGGCTTTTGGGAAAGGTCTCATGCGTTTAGAAAGTGAAGAGGGGTGCCTGAGTGGCTCAGTGGGTTAAGCATCCCACACTTGAGTTTGGCTCAGGTCACGATCTCACCGTTGGCGACTTCGACGGTGACTTCGAGCCCCACGTCAGGCTCTTGGCTGACAGCGTGGAGCCCGCTTGGGATTCTGTCTCCCCCTCTCCCTCCTCCCCACTCATGCGCTGGCTCTCTCTCTCTCTCTCTCTCTTGCTCAAAATAAATTTTAAAAAAGAAGAAGAAATTTAAAAAGTGAAGAAAAGGGGGACACTGAGGTTTTCCTTTGCCTCAGACGTGGGGACTCTGGTTGGAGATGCTGTAACCACACGCAACCCAGATAAATGTGAGGCCCAAAGCCCGAACAAGGAGGTTGGAAAGGATATTTTGTGTTAAATGACGCTTTTGAGTTGTTGATTTAACCAGCTTCGGAGCACTCCCCACCAGCAAATGGACGTTGTAAGGTAATGAGCTTTCTAAATGTCTAGGCAATGTGGGTCTCCTACGAGCTATGACACTAAGCCTCCTAGATGGTACCTGTGCAGCAAATTTTAAGCGTATTGTTTGTCAATATAGATACTAATTTAATACTATGTTCACGGTTTGTTTCTGTCACATCCTTCTGCTGAGCTAAAGGCACATTGTACCTTAGCCACCTCAGAAAATATGGATCACCTTTTTAAATGTTTATTTTTTTATTATGAGAGAGAGATAGAGGCAGAGAAAGGGGGAGAGAGGAAATCCCAAGCAGGCTCCACAACTGTCAGCACAGAATCCAACACAGGGCTTGATCTCACAAACCGAGAGATCATGACCTGAGCGGAAAGCGAGAGTCAGTTGCTTAACTGGCTGAGCCACCCACGCGCCCCGAAATGGGTCACTTTTAATTACGATACTTCATCAAAGCTTGGCCAGGAGGAAGGATGGGTTGAAAGACTGAGCTGGAAATACTCTAAGGTTTCTTTTCCTGCTAACGTGACTGGGCAGTGTGAGAAAAGAAGAACAGATACTTAATGGCCAGGACAACAAGAAAATTAGATAGAAACAAATATAAATAAAGTACCCCGAAGTCAAAATATTTGATGACACTTAGTACTTTAATTAACCAGATTTTAAGATAACGGCTGTAGAGTCTGTTATCTTCAAATGGTTTGGGATGTCCTTAAAGCTCTTTGAATAGTGCTCTTTTTATTCAATTAATGCTTCTGAAAGAGCTTTAATTTTGCATTAATCAAAAGCCCTCTCGTGATGTTATCAGGATTTACACCAATTCAAGGGTTTTTTTTGTTGTTGTTGTTGTTTTTTTAAGTGCAATCAAATTATCAAGGCAGAGGCTCTGATTACGGAGACAAAATTCCATAGCAACAGCCAGTTAAGGACACTGAGCACAATCCACCGTAATGCACTGATGTTCATGCCGGTCCATGTGGGGTATGGTCAGGCTCCACAGTGAATGTGACAAATTTCTCTTTACCTTCCTCCTGAGGAGCAAAACCTGCTTCCTTGACAAGGTAAACAGTCACCTCAGAATACTCACTGTTACAGCAAACAGCTGTCTGTACCCAAGCAGAATTCGAGAAGATTCTATGAGACTTAAAAAAAAAAAAAAAAAAAAGGCAAGGATGAAGATAACTTTTCTTACCTGTTAACGTGAGATGTTTCTCACCTTCCCAAAGCAGAGTCTGTTCTTCTTCCTCTCTGGTTCATGGTCTCAGACAGCAAAACCTGCCAGGTGCTGCTTTACTGATAAGAACTGTGTCCACTAGGTCCCCTAGGGCAATTACCAATGATCAGAGAGATGCCAGCAGAAGAAAATCTTGCTGCTTTCTCGCTGGGAGCAACCAGTGCTGATGAGCTCTGCCCAGAGTGGCTGCTTGCCTCTCGCTGCCAAGGTCTGTAACTGGAGGACCAGGGTACCTCCTCTCTCTGCTCCCCCCCCCCCCCCCCCACTCATGTACCTGAAGGTACATTAATCCCATCACCGGAGAAGGTAACTGATGCTAACGTGAAGTTGGTGGTGGGGTGGGGAGGAGATGCCAGGGAGGGACCAAAGAGGAAAAATAACTCTGGTCTTAAAAGTGCAGTCTTGGGGGGGCGCCTGGGTGGCGCAGTCGGTTAAGCGTCCGACTTCAGCCGGGTCACGATCTCGCGGTCCGTGAGTTCGAGCCCCGCGACAGGCTCTGGGCTGATGGCTCGGAGCCTGGAGCCTGCTTCCGATTCTGTGTCTCCCTCTCTCTCTGCCCCTCCCCCGTTCATGCTCTGTCTCTCTCTGTCCCAAAAATAAATTAAAAACGTTGAAAAAAAAAATTTTTTTTAAAAAAAAAAGTGCAGTCTTGGGGCATCTGGGTGGCTCAGTCAGTTGAGTGACTCTTGATTTCAGCTCAGGTCATGAGCCCAGGGTTATGGGATCGAGCCCTGCGTCAGGCTCCACGCTGAGTATGGAGCCTGCTTAAGATTCTCTCTCTCTCTCTCTCTCTCTCTCTCTGTCTCCTTCTGTCCCTCTCCTTCTCTCTCTCTCTCAAAATAAAAATTAAAAAATGAAAGTATTCTTTTGTCACTTTGCCCTGCCAAAGCACAATTCATAATAATTACATTTGAATGCCACTCACTGTCCAAAGCTGAACCCTTGATTACCCAACCCCACTCTCCCATCTTCCCAGACTCAGACAGCAACTCCATTTTTCCAGTTGCTTGGTGGAAAAATCCTTGAGGTCATCTCGTCCTCTTTCCCTCGCGAACGCACGTTCAGTCCACCGACAAATTCTATAGGTTCTACCTTTGAAATCCCTTCAGAGTCCAACCATTCCTTGCTTTCTCCACCAACACCTCCTCTTGGTCCAAGCGACCCACGTCTCTTGCCTGGCCATTGCCACGAGCCTCCGGTCGGTCTCCCTGTTTTCATTTCTGCCTCCCTGCTCTATATGCTGTGTAGAGAGCCATCTTTTAAAAACAGAAGTTGGATAATGTCAATCCTCTGTTCAAAACCCTGCCATGACTCTCATCTCGTTCAAGCGAAATGCAATGCAAAATCCATAGCGTCAGAGGCTCCTGTGATCTGCCTGCCTTTCTCTCTTCCTGACCTTATCTCCTCCTACCATTCCCTGCTGGGTTATCTAGGACCACACTGACCTTCTCTTAGTACACGCAGGGCTTCTGCCGCTGTTCCCCTACCTGGAAGGCCCTGCCTCTAGATATCCGCGAGATTCTGCCTTCTTCCGTGGCTTCTGTCGGCTCGGAATGAGCTCAAGGCCACCTTAGGCCTTCCTGACCACCCCACCTAAAATAGCAACCCCTCATGTCTCTCTGTGGTTAGTCTGCTGTATTTTCCTTCATACTCCTGAATTCGACACTGGTGTATTACATGTGAAATACATATTTGTATTATATGTACGTTTCCTTCACCCTACTGGAACTGTCATTGTATCATGCATTTATTAGTTATCAATTTTCTACCTTCAAGAACATAAGCTCCATGGATATAAATTGATCTCTTTTCCAGCTGAATCCCCAGAGGCTAGAACTATGTCTGGAATAGGAGAAGCGAGAATGAATGGCACTTCTCGGTTTGCCCGTCGGTCCCAAAACTTCATCTGCTTATTCTCTGGGTCAACCCCCTGAAGTGTGGGGTTTACACGTGAAGAAAGCAGCCCAGATCGGATGGGACCCATCTGAGATTTCTGCTTTGAGATGTGCCAGCTTGGCTCTCTGTCCTCAAGTGTGGGGTCCCCTGAACTTCACTACAGCTGCGTCCCCTTTCGTCTCTCCTGATGTTTTACACAAAGTGTGGAAATGCTCTGACTTTATGCACTACCTGTGAGATATCCTCTGGTAGCACTCTGATATGCATTCCTCGAGATGAAGCATACTATGGTGGACATCGGTGTATTCCTTTTTTTATTTTACATTAATGTGAAGTTGTGTAATTTTATAGAAATGACATCGTGTCACTTTTTTTCACTTAGCAAGATGTCTAGACTGGGTTTCTTTGTCAATAAGTAGAGATGTAGGGGGGCCTGGGTGGCTCAGTCGGTGAAGCATCTGACTTTGGCTCAGGTCATGATCTCATGATTTGTGGGTTCGAGCTCCGCATCAGGCTCTGTGCTGACAGCTCAGAGCCTGGAGTCTGCTTTGGATTCTGTGTCTCCCTCTCTCTCTATTCCTCCCCTGCTTGTGCTCTGTGTCTCTCTCTCTCAAATATAAACAAACATTAAAAAAATAGAGACCTAACTGTGTGCATGGTGTTACGTTCTGAATTTACTTAACATTCCCCTTTTAAAAAAAAAAAAAATAATGTTTACTTTTTAAGAGAGAGAGAGAGAGACAGAGCGCAAATGGGGGAGGGACAGAGAGAGGGAGACACAGAATGTGAAACAGGCTCCAGGCTCTGAACTGTCAGCACAGAGCCCTATGCGGGGCTTGAACTCACAAACCATGAGATCATGACCTGAGCTGAAGTTGGACGCCCAGCTGACTGAACCACCCAGGTGCCTCAACATTCCCCTATTAATGGACATAATAGTCATTGACACTTTTCTCCAGTTTCATAGATCTTTGATTTAAAAAATAAACTGCACATGTAACTTCTCCCATTTATCCAAAGATCTTATTGTGGTAAATTCGTGAAAGGGACTCTGAAACATGTTGCCAAACTGAGATCAGACTGGATTAGGGTTGGCCCTTGTCTGAGGTGATCAGTGTCCTTATAAGAAGAGGGAAATTTGGACAGAGACACAGAGGTGAGATAGTCTTGTGAAGACACAAAGACACAGAAAGAATGCCATGTGACATTGGAGGCAGAGGTTGAACTGATGCTTCTACAAATCAGGAAACACCTAGGTTTACCCAGAAGCTGGAAGAATCACAGGATTCTCCCCTAGAGGCTTTGGAGGGAGCAGGACCCTGCCAGTTTCCCCCTTGATTTCCAATTTCTCGCCTCCCAAACGGTGAGACAATAATTTTTGTTGCTTTCAGGCCGCCCAGTTCCTGGTCACTTGTTACAAAGTAATACACATCATAACCACACATGAGGACATCCTTTCCCACCCTTGCCAACGCTGTTTGGTTCATCTTTGCCAACATGGCAAGCCTTTGCCCATGTTTCCATCAAGGTGTTTGTTAATTTCTGGTTGATTTGTAAAAATGGTCTGAATATACTATTGCTACTTTGTTATAGGTGATGTGAATACTTTTTCAGTTGTCTCTCATTTTCTTACGGTCAAGGTTGTTTTGGAGTTGGGGAGGTGGACAGATTTTATAGTCTCTTTATTTAAGAATCTGTGGTTTTTACCCTCACTAGGAAAACAAAAAATTCTGGTGCCTGGAAGATTTCATGTTTTAAACATTTTACATTTGTTTATTTAATCTGTTCTGCCATTTATTAAGGGAATGATGTATAGATACGTCTTTTTGCCTCCATGGTTGGCTTTCAGTGGCATTTATTTGATAAGCCATTTCCTTCCTACAGTTTTGTACTGGCATCTTGATTAAATACCACATTCCCATATATGTTTTAGTCTTTTCCTTGCCTATTTTTTTTCGTTAATCTGTTCATTTTCCCTCCACCTATGACAGAGTGTAGTATGGCAACTTTATGACACATTTTAATATTTATAAGGGAAATTTTCTCCTAATTATTTTCTCCAATTATCTTCTGGATTAAAAATTTCCTGGTTATTCTTGACATTTATTCTTTCCAAGCGAGCTTTGGAATTTTTTGTCAAGTTATATACACTCATGAAGCTACAGTTAAAAATTCTATTGGTATTAAATTTATAAGTCGATTTAAGAAAAAGTGACATTTGTGCAATATTGAATCTTCTGTATGAAACTGCACCCCCTCTTTATTTCCTCAAGACTTACTTCATGTTCCTTAGAGAATTTTATGAGTTTTCTTCATATGGGTCCTGTACGTTTCTGATTAAATGTTACCCAAAGTATTTTATAATTACTATAAAAACAAGAAACATTAAGCTAATAAAATAAAACTTAAAAACTAGTAAAATTAATTAATAACTGACTACTGATTAATTATATCCATCAATTGCTTAAAAACAGTCAACACGATTTTTTTAAAATTTTTTACATTTATTTATTCTTGAGAGACAGAGGCAGAGCACAATTGGGGGTGGGGGGCAGAGAGAGAAGGAGACACAGAATCTGAAGTAGGCTCCAGGCTCCCAGCTGTCAGAACAGAGCCTGATGCGGGGCTCAAACCCACAGACCGCGAGATCATGACCTGAGTCAAAGTCGGACGCCCAATTGACTGACCCACCCAGGCACCCCTAGTCAACACGATTTTAAAAACACTGTATGATTTTTTAGTGAGATATCTGTAACATGCAAAAAAAGTCACATCTTTTTAGTTTTATTGAGATATAATCGATATATAACATTGTATAAATTTAAGGCACACAATCCAATGACTTGATACATGTTGGTATTGTGAAATGATCACCACAATAAATTTAATTAATATCCATCACTTTATATAGTGACACATTTTTTTCTTGTGATGAGAACGTTTAAGATCTATTGTCTTAGCAGCTTCCAAATATACAATATAGCAAATCATCGTCTTCATGCTGTACATTGCATCCTCGGGACTTATTTATAAGTGGAAGTTAGAAACTGTTAAAAGACAGAAAACTTCAACTAAAAACCCTATTTCTGACTTTCAGCTTCCGCTCAGGGCTCTGGAGAGGAGGAAAAGGTATAATTCCCACCCTGATAAGAACAACCACCACGGAAACCTGGACAAACTGCAAGTTTGCAACTTTTTTTGTGCCTGTCACAGAGTTGGGGTCACAGGGCAAACCAACTAGCCCCAAATCTAAGGAGACATGGGCACCTGCGCGGCGAGATGGGAACTGATATTTGCTTAACCTAGGACAGAAGCAGCTGGACGCCAGAAAGAATTCTGCAAGAACAGTTGGTGATTTGATAGAAACTAAATACGGGCTGGCAGTAGAGTGTGGAGCCCGTTGAGGCCGCGGGACTTGGGGGATCTCCCACCCCCTTGCAGACTTCTCCATGGACCCCACCGGGAGTTCATGGGAGGGACTTGTGACTCTCCAGGGAAAATATGGTGCAGGCTTTAGGGAGAGTAGCTACCGCAGGAGGAGCAGGAAGCCCCGATCCCTTTCCCTATCTCTCCTATGGAATAAAAGCTTTATTCTATAAGGGGGGAGAAAATAATACTGCCTCTAGGGCCTAGGGGAAAACCCACTGCTGCTGAGGGAAGGGAAATGAAAGTATCCTCTATTCATGGGAAAGGGACGGGCACAAGGACTGGGCTCAGAACTATAGCTAGAGGGGAGGCAGGGGTCCTGAGAAGGCCACATCCCAAGACCCGGGGACCTAGTATCAGCCTAAGAATAAGGCTTAGCCAGTGCACCAGAGAACATCACCACCACGACGCTAACAAGCTGAGGGACAAGTAACAGTAGAATACTGCCAGCAGCGCTACAAGTGTGGAAATACACCCACACTGAGGTGCATCGTACAGGAGACACCTAACGCTGGGAAGGAGCAGGAATTGAAAGTCTCTGGAAAGCCAGCTGCTATGGTACAAGGTACTGTTCCACTACAAGGTATCGTTAGAGGAATCTGAAACCTGTGGTGCACCCAGGGTAACCATAGCAACAACAAACCTGACGGAAGGAACGCTAACTCCCACACCAAAGGTCTACTAGAAGGCAAAGCATAACAGTACCCAGTCATGAGAACTGTTCACTCCAGATTCTACTGTCGTATGCAAGATGTTCAGCTTCCAGCAAAAAGTTATGAGGCACATGTAAGGACAATTTAAAAAAAATCAGTACACTGTCAAGAGACAAAGCCATCAACAGAACAAGACTCAGCTATGGCACGGATGTTGGAACTATGTAATGGGAAGTTTTAAACAACTACCATGAATATATTAAAGTCTAATGGAAATGTAGACAGTATGCAATGCCAAACAGGTAAGGTCAGCACAGAGATGCAAACCACAAGAAAGAATCAAATGGAAATGCCAGAAATGAAGAATGTAGACATCGAGATGAAGAGCCCCCCCCTTTGATGGGCTGATCAGTAGACGTGACACAATCAAGAAAAGAATCAGTGAACTTGATGACTGGCCGATAGACATTAGCGAAACTGAAACGCAAAGAGAAAATAGAGCAGAAAAAAAAAAAAAAAAGAACAAAACAGAATATTTCAGAGCTGAGTGACAATGCCAAGTAATATACGTGTGCTTAGCATCACAGAAGCAGAAGACAAGAGAACAGGGCAGAAGAACTCTCTGAAGGAATAATGGCTAAGAATTTCCCCAAATCAATGACAGAAACCAAACCATAGATTTAAGAAGCTCAGAGAACATCAAGCAGGGTAAATACCAAAGCCAAACAAAAGGACAAACAAAAACCTTAATATTATAGTCAAACTCCTTGAAAAAAAAAAAAGAAAGAAAGAAAATTTTGAAGGCAGTCACCGAAGAAAGACATATTACAGAGGAATAAAGATAAGAATTAGGGCGCCCCTTGTTAGAAATGACACAAGCAATAAGGCAAAGGAGGAACACCATTAAAATGTTGAAAGAAAAGAAATTGCAAAGAATGAATTTAAAATTTTGTATGTCTTGCCTATTGTTCGATGTGAGCACCGTTAAATTTTTCTAGACTTAGTTTGCTATACCCTAAGATCACGGAAATACTTACTAACTAGCATTTTTTTGCTTCTGTAATCTTGCTTGCTTAACACATTCTTCCCCTTCCCCCTTCCCCCTTTTTCTCCCACCACAAGTAACGGACAAAGCCTTCCCGCCAAAGGACAGACAAAGGACGCCCAATCAGAGAACAACAAATGTCTTTACTTTAAAATCAACCAATCAGGCCCCTCATAACCTGAAACCTCCCCTATGCTAATTGTCTCTGTCTATAAAAACGCTGTACCAACCCTGATCGGGGCCTCTTAGCATCACTGGCAGCGAGTGCGCGGAGGTCCAGGTTCGAACCTGCAATAAACGACCCTTGCCGCTTGGCTTTGACTTATGACTGGTGGTCTCTTGTGGGGGGTTTCGCAACCTCGGACATTACAGTTGAAAGAAAAGAAATCTGTCAAGCAAAAATTCTATAGCTCAAAAAATATCTTCCATAACTGAAAGCGAGATAGAGACATTCTCAAACAGAAACAGAAAAATTTGTAGGTTTTGTTGTACCGAGGGTAATCCTAGCAACAAGTAACCTCAAACTCAGCCCAGCTCCTGATAAGATTAACCTTAATCCTCACGCAAAAGTCTACCAGAAGGAAAAGCTTTAGGAATGTTAAAGAATATGGCATCAGACAGAAACTCAGACCTACACAAAGAAATGGAGAGTGCTGGAGATACAACAAAGATAACATCAAATTTGATTTTTCTAAAAGAAAGCTATCTAAAAAGAATAGTAGTCTGTTGCATATTTATAACATAGGTGAAAAGAAAATGTATGATAACAATAGCATAAAAGAAAGAAGGAGGGAATTAGGCATATAAAATTATGAGGTCTTTAAACTCATAGGAGGCAGTAAAATATTTGATAGAGGATGCATACTACTTCAAGATGTATATTGGAGAAACTAAGGCAAGCACTAGAAAATATTTGGAAAACAGCATACATAATAATAGGGAGACAAAGACGGAATAATAAAGATAATCTGGATCAATCCAACTGATTCAAAAAATATCTGATATCAATCCACGAGAAGATAGAAAAAGAGGGAAAAAAGAAGATATGAAATAAAATGGAAAACAGATATCAAAATGAAACATTTTAATCCAGTCGTACCGATAATCACATTAAAGGTGAATGGCATGAGCTCACTAATTGAGAGAGAGATTATCAGATTGAAAATAAAAGCAAGTCTATTTGCTATCTACAAGAAACCTACTTTATTTTTTTAATTTTCATTTTTTAAAGTTTTTTAAAGATTTCTTTCTTTCTTTCTTTCTTTTATTTACTTATTTATTTTGAGAGAGGGAGAGCAAGCAGGAGAGGGTGGGGAAGGAGCAGAGAGAGAAGGGGAGAGAGAGAATTAATTCCAAGGAAACTTCACACTGTCAGCACAGAGCCCAAGGCGGGGCTCGAATCCACAAACCTTGATATCATGCATGACCTGAGCCAAAATCAAGAGTCAGCTGCTCAACCCACTGAGCCATCCGGGCACCCCCGTTTTTTAAGTTTTTATTTAAATTCCGGTCGGTTAACATACAGCGTACAATATAGCGATTCAACACTTCCATAGGATACCCCGTGCTCAACACAAGTGCACTCCTTAATCCCCATCACCTATTTAAGCCATCCCCCCACCCACAAAATACCAATTCAAAGGGATACACACACCCTGATATTTCAGCATTATCTGCAATAGCCAAATTATGGAAACAGCCCAAATGCCCATTGACTGATGAATAGAAAAAGATGTGGTATATACACACACAAGGAAGCCCACTTTAAATGGAGACAGGGGCACCTGGGTGGCTCAGTTGGTTGAATGCCTGACTCTTATTTTCAGCTCAGGTCATGATCTCGTGGTTCATGAGATCGAGCCCCGCATCAAAATCTCTCTAGGCCATTCTGTTGTGCAGCCAAGGTTGAGAAGCACCGCTCTGTCCTATACTTGCTGTACAGAGAGGTTCTTAGCACATAATGAAAATTCCACTACATATGCACCATGGTGATTTTTCTCTTTTCCTCTTATTTTTTTAAAATAAATTACTGCAGTCTTTAATTTAAAGTGATGTTACTTTTCGACTCTTCCGTTCGCGAAAGCATTTTTTAAACAAAACAGAACAAATTTAAACATATTTATATCGCAGTTTCCTCAAGAGGTTAAAAACAAAGAACAGATGTTTCTGGAAAGTATAAAAATCTGTGATGTATGTATTTTTTTTTTTTTTTGATTGGATGTGTGTGCGGGGGTGAGTTTTGCAAGAGAGTGGAAAGGGAATCAAAGAAAAGAAAACCATCAGGGGATTCCACAAGAGAAGTTCAGAATCATTATCTGTGTTGAAATGCAACTCTCTTTGAAATACGGTAATAGAGATACTAGGACCACATAATTAATTCACGTCGGATGCATTGACTGATCTGGTCTTGACAATATGCTCTGAGAAGGAACCATAGCAAAGCAATCATTCACATCCTTTGCCGCGTTAAAATAACCAGTGGCTACTGGCCTCAGGAGAACCTTTGAAGTTTTCAATGTTTCCAATGCCTTCACCATTTGGCAGGCTTTAAAATACAAAGGAAACACAACCGCCCTCTCCTATGTTAAAAGACAACCACTTTTTAAACACTACCCAGTTTTTAGTGGTGTTCAGACTTAATATCTTTAAGAGGGAGAACTGATTGTACCAAGCCTTTCATTTTGTTTTGAGGTTTCCCCGAAATGTCTCATCTAAATAAATACTGTGCGTGAATCGGTTAGCTATGGTTACATTAATCTCAGCGGCATGCAACGCGAACCATTTATTTTTCACTCACAATTTGTGGGTCAGTGGGGCAGGTCAGCTGGGGTAGGTGTATGAGTCTATTTGGGCCGCTGTAACAAAATACTGCAGACTAAGTAGGTGTTCAATAAATATCGACTGAAGTGGCTACTCGTTGTTTCGTATTTGTCACAGGATCCCAGTGGTGTGTGGACCGTGCTTTGGAGTGAGTGTTGTAAGGACAGTCAGGAAGCCCCACACTACACACACTAAACTAAGAGTGAATCCATGTGAAATTACTGGCTGGCCACAGCGAAATCCCTAGAACTCCAAGAAAGACATCAACAGCAGCTTGATGTTCGAGTGCTGGCCCAAGCGGGGCAAACACCAGCTTATAGGTAGAAAATTACCCATCTTAACGAGGCACCATTGGGATATTGTTGCTTTCATACAAAATGGAAATGGAAAGTAGGACAGGTGCAAACAAGAGATCCGTAAAACGCTGTGTGGTCAAGCTGCCTCCCCACGCAAGTCTTGCTGGTAATTGTTATTCAGGGCAGGGAGCAGAGGAGAGAATGCCCCCACACAGCTTCCGGGGAAGTAGAGAGAGTGAGGCTGAGAAGTCTTATCTTTAAAGAGCTTCCGATGCACTCCAATACCTCACAACAACCAAACTGCACATTACTGAGCGGGGCCCCGGCCTTGTGTGAAGTCACAAATTCGTCAGAAGTTCAGAGTAGGTACAGACCTTTATTCCCCTCGAATCTTTGTGCCATGGTAGAGCAGTAGGCACGGAGCCATGGGAGAAGCCCAGAGCAAGGATCTACGTTTCAAGGTTCTCTGATGGGCCCCAATGGGCAGATGTGGGAATACACCTTCCAGAAGCACTACACCTGTCCCCTCGTCGCTTGTGGTTCCGAGACAACCTGTCCAAGCCCGATGACCATACAAAACCTGGAGGGGTTTGCAACACTCTTCCCAGTCTGTGCAGTTGAGAAAGAGTTGTTCATCCCCTTCTTGGAGGGGCCAGAGGGAGCATGGGACTCTCCCCTGCCCTTCAGTAGCAAGGGCCCCTCTATTAGCCAAGCCCTTCACTGCTCGGCTGGTAAACGAATACTGACCGGCCTTCCCCTAAGGCTCATTTTTCTTGGCTCAGAGGCCCCAGGGGACTGACCTAGCCTGAGGGCAGACAACCTATGATATCCTTTATGAGTACTCTATACATTGAGGGAAAAGACCAGACCCAATAATTAGAACAGGTGGCTCCAATTAAGGCAGAGTCAACGAAGAAGGTGAGGATAAGTTTAACAAAAGAGAAGTAAACTCTCAAGGAGATTCAATCATAGAGTGAAAAAAACCACTTTCTAAAACTAAAGCTAAAACAAAATTTGATGCCTGGATTTTAAAATGTGGCAAACACGGGGCGCCCGGGTGGCTCAGTTGGTTAAGCGTCCGACTTCGGCTCGGGTCATGATCTCGCGGTCCGTGGGTTCAAGCCCTGCATCGGGCTCTGTGCTGACAGCTCAGAGCCTGGAGCCTGTTTCAGATTCTGTGTCTCCCTCTTTCTCTGACCCTCCCCTGTTCATGCTCTCTCTCTCTCTCTGTCTCAAAAATGAATAAATGTTAAAAACAATTTTTTTAAATAAATAAATAAAATGTGGCAAACAGAAGGATCATTGCTAAGAACCAAACTGATGTTTTGAGTGAGCAAAAGGAAGAAACATACAACAGAAGTTAAAACCATTTTTAAAAATGACAACTATAAACAAAAAGGCAAAAGACTAAAAGGACAGATCCAGGAGGCCTCTGCTGCAAATATTATTATATTCAGAAGGAGAAAAGGTAGCATAGAGTGTTCCATAGAGAAAGGCCATAATAACAAAAGGTGAAATAAAATAAATTACCTGAAGTTAAAGAAAAATTCCAAATGAAACTGAACATAGCTTCAAAAAGTTACCGAAGTAGTCTAAAGATAACGAGAGAATCTTATAAACCTCCAGGAAGCACACACACGTGCACACACACACACACACACTCACAAAACCCAGATCACGTATGGCAGTAATTGAACTAGACCAGTATCTGACTTATAAACTGTACTCTCAACAAGACAGTAGAATACCTGTGGGCAATTGAGAAAATCAAAGTTAGTTCCAAGAATTCTACACCCAGACAAGATACCATTTAATTAAGACAAAAGGTCAAAAGAATGACCTTGTGGGATAAGTAAGGTTCAGTGTGTTACCATCCTGGGAACCCATCTGAGAAAATCCATAGAAACTATTCTAACCAGATAAAAGTAAGTCAGTGCACGGATCTCATCATTTAGGAAGACAAAAGAATGGAGGAACCGGTGATAGTTAAATATAAGTGGATGATACTGATGATGTGACTGAAAATTATATGCCTTACATCTTCTTTAAATAGGAAAGGAAATTGCAAGGAAATCCTTACGAAGCGCTTGAAGCAAAAATTCCAAACTCCCTCAGCAGTGAAGTGTGTGTGAGCGTGTGTGTACATGTGCGTGTGGGGATGGGACAGGAAGTACACTACGAGATGGGGAAATAAAATATCTCCCATCAGTAAGTGGGGAAGGGAGGAGTTGTGAAGGAAAAGGCACTGGAAGCATAGGAACTGTGTAATTTTTTATTTTAATAGAGAACCCCAAATTCAGCAATGGCCATGTATGACGTTTCAAAAACTGCTTTTAATTCAAAAAATAGTATAATTTAAAAATCAGGGGCACCTGGATGGCCCAGTCAGTTAAGCATCTGACTCTTGATTCCAGCTCAGGTCATGATGTCACGGTTTGTGAGATCGAGGCCTCTGTCAGGTTCCGCACCGACAGCATAGGCCCTACTTGGGATTCTCTCTCTCCCTCTCTCTCTCTTTGCCTCTCCCCCACTCGTGCTCTCTCTCTCTCTCTCTCTCAAAATAAATAAATAAACATTAAAAATAATAAAAATTAATGGCTTAAGAAAAAAATAAAGAAAAAATTTAAAAGTAAATCTAAAAAGAACAATAAAGAATAACAAAAACTAATATGGCAATCATAAAAGCAAGTATGTCAAACATCATAATTACTGACTAAATTCTCCTGGCAAAAGATAAAGACTCTCATTAGTTACGATATAAAATCCAGGCATAAGGTATTTCTGGAAGCATATTGAAGCAATGCTACAAGGAAAGATTGGAAATTAAGGGAAGGCAAAGATATACCAAGAAAAGGCAAAGAAAAGCAAGCCCAACATGGATGGCAACACTAATATCAGCTTCAAGGTAATTCATGGCCAAAATTATTAATGAGGTCAAAGAGGAAGAGCATGTAATGAGTAGGAAACTAATCACTGAAAAAGCTCTATGAGTCATGAACATTGACAAACAACATAGCAGCTATATATTATATATTTACATATATAAATATAAATATATGAAATCCAAGGAGACATTAATGAAAAAATTTTTACTGTGGGCTGTTTTTAATATTATTCTTTCAGAATTTGACAGTTCAAGTATACAAGCAAAGATAGACACGACGTGAGAAACACAATAACCTACACATTTTTTTCTCCTCTTATATTCATGTAATTTACAAATTAATCATATGCACAACGAAAGAAAACTTTGGTGTATTTTTCAAAGCAAATATATATATTTTTAACTTTCAAACAGGCAATCAACAATTACACATTTTTTAAAAATCCTCTAATTATTGGAAAATTAAGAAACCTCTTTGGCATAATTTCTGGGTCTAAGAGGATATCAAAACTGAAACCACAAATTAAGTATCCAAAAGATAATAGGACAAAACATTACAGCAAAATCTATTAGATACACTTAAAGCTGTGGTGGTGGGAAGTACTTATGACCTTAAATGATTTTATTGTTTAAAAACAAAAAAAACAAAATTACACAGCATCACGAATAAATTATTTAGAACAATTTGGATCTTATTATGTTTTCATTATTGAAAAAATGACGCAGTAGGCCCTCTGACCCGGTGCTTTCATTGATTTTCAATTTTCTTCATTTGAACCGTTTCCGTTATTTTCCTGTCCCATGTCAACGCCACAGTGAGAGCGAATAAAGAGATCAAGAATTTGTCTGTCTGAAAATTATGAAGAAAAACAGGATGAAATCTTCCATTTAACTACTTAAGCACTAAAGAGAGAAATTCTAGGAAGGAGGAAAAATATCTGAGAATAGCGCTCTATATACAAATTTGATGGGACCAAAATATCAAAGGGCATATGTCTAATACCTAGAAAGGCACAATTGTATAAGTATGGATTAAAAAGAGTACACTTCATATTCAAAGGATCAGCAAGTCTTCCTGGAAAGGGCATGGAGTTTGGAATGAAACTGACTTAAGTTTTGTTTCCGTGCTCACGAGCTTTGGCAAGTCACATGGCCTCTCAATCTCTTCACTTCCTTGTCTTTGAATATATATAATAGTGCTTACCTTGCACCTTTGCTGGACTGGGTTAGGAATGCTATGTGAGAAGCACCTGGGCAGGGCCTGGTCCATAAAAGACAATAAATAGGATAGCCTTGTCCTTTACTACTGAGAACACAGTAATAAACCGTGATGACATAAAACCATAGAGGCTACTGTTCAAGAGCTTCTTGAAGCCAGGGCTATTTCTTCTGCCAACAAACATTGGTACGCTTTGCTATCTTTGAGTAATAACTGACCATGAGAGGGCCCTTCAACCTTCTGGCCTCCATTTCCTCATCTGGAAAGTAAAGGAGCCTTGTCTGAGTCAGAACATCCATGGTTCCCTAATCGTCATTACATATACGTGCGCGCGCGTGTGTGTATTATATACATCAGAGAGGAGCTGTAAAATTTTTCTTACTCCCAGCAATTGTCATCTATGTAGCAAAGACCAAAAGAAAGGAAAAATGCAAGTGGTACCATGTCATCAAGTTCAATGCCCATGTTACAAATGTCAGCCCAGGTCTAAAGATCAGGAGTGCACGTGTGTGCACCTGGTTTACTCTCCAATTCTCTGTGGTTCTTTGCTTTTATGACCTAACATTTAATTGTAAGCCATCCCCACCCTGCTCCATATCTTTTCTGACCTCAGCGTTTTTTGAATTTTGGTATATTTTTCATGAAGTGAAACGCGCTGATCCTTCGCGTGCAGTTCGATGGGTTGACACTTGGGTGTATGTAACCCATACCCATATAATAGAGATCGCTGCCACCACTCCAGAAAGGCTTGTCAGGCTCCTTCCCCGTCAACACCTCCTCCCTCAAGACACTCACTCTTCTGATTTCCTTCATCACAGATAAATGTTGCCTGTTGTAGCCCTTTGAAGAAAGGCCCACATACAAAACGTATGATTTTGTGTCTGGCTCCTCTCACTCGGCATAATGTTTTGGAAGTTCTTGTCGTTGAATACACCAATCACTGGGGCTTTTTAAGATCTAGTAGTATCTTGTGACCATACCAGTCTGTTTACCTTCTGCTATTGGTGGTAATTTGGGTTGTATCCGGTGTGGGACTGTTAAGAATAAAATGGCCGTGAACATTTTTGCACAAGTCCTTCCACAGGCATGTGTTTTCTTGTCTCTTGGGTGAATACCCCGAAGTAGAATTTCTGGGTCATGGAGTAGATTTGGTTTAACTTTGTGGGAAACTGCCAGATCTGTTACAAGTGTTACAGTGATCCTACTATTTGATATATCCACCAGCAACTTTTTGCTCCCTACTCTCAACATTTGCTAGTTTGAGTCCTTGTCATTGCAAGCCCCAAATGGCTCCATTTTAAACCTTACAGCAAAGAGGTCATTTTAAATAAGCAAGCAAATGAACCAAAAATCATTCTTATACCAAAGGTAAACAGAGGTGAATCAAATTTGGCATGAATTAATAAAAAAAGATGAGATTGTGTCCAATTTAATATCAATTTAAATAAATTAATGTCAGACAGGCTACTAGTTGTAATCCAGATGCTACTGTATTTATTACGTACAGATTCAGACTCATGTCTCCGTGATTTCATTTATGCTCCTCCCTCTGCTCCCTCTGAAAGGCCCTGGTTCTTGTCAGGGTGATTCATCCTTAACCTTCAAAGGAAGCCTCCCTCCCAGAAGCAGCCTTCCCTCAGGCAATGTCAATCCACAGGGTTGGAACAGACCCAAAGACTACTTCGATTACACAGCTCATGACATTACCACTGTGTGCCTGTCTCCCACACCTGACGATGAGTTCCTTGAAAAAAGAAGGATTTGTTTTTTATTTATCTTGGTATTTATCAAGTAGGCATTATAGGTATTCAATCGGTGAAGTTTTTCGAGTCCGTGAATATATTCGCCACAACATTGAATCCACACCCTAGGAAGGAATATTCCTGGGAGTGTTGATTGGAAGAGATAGAGAGGGAGTAATAGTTGAAAGCATCTGAAGCCAGATTTCAGGTAATTTTGTCGTTCGAGGGGGGACTACCTGGGGAGATGACAGTCCTTATCAATAGATAACAGAGGCCCCAAGAGTCAGAGCTGTTGGTGGTCTGAATCACTCAGAGGTTAAAACAACTTTGAAAACAGAATGGCCACTAAAGACATCTAGTTCAAACCCCTCAAGTTCTCATAGAGAAACTCAATACCAAGTAGCGATCCTCAGAATTGTTGGAAACAAAAGATTTGCCTTCAGCTGCTCCCCCTTTCTTCTTCCCCAGCTTCATTTTGTGTCTTCCTGGAGTCTTCTCTATCCTATCTCCCCACCACCACCTCCCTAGCCCCTGCCCTGGGCCATATCCTTCATCCCTCCCCTTCCCCTCTCTCTTTCAAAATGTACCTGCTCTGGGCTCTGAGACTGTCTAAGAGGGATAATCCAGTAAAATACTTTAACCTGAGGTGGTAATCATTCATTCAGCCTAATATATCTGCCAAGATTGTTATTCTCTTGCATACTGGCTCAGCCCTACCACAAATGAGCTCTGCTGAGACACTCGCCATCCAAAAAGCATAAGCGTCGTCCCAGATACTAGAAAATGACAGCAGGTTTTGGGCATAAGAATTCAAAGGGAACCTCCTACTTGCTTGTCAGCCTGTAGCATAGCTGGCTGATGGGTAGGTCATTCTAAAGCAAAACTAGGGAAGAGAAACCAAGACCCCATAGCAAGCAGATCCTACAAGCCACCAAGTCAGTGCAAAATGGCAAGGCTCTGGGGCACAAGCATCTTGTACCTGCCCCAGCACCCATCCTGAGGGCACCAGGAACAGAGGAGATCTGAAAAGCTACCGAAGCCTAGCTTGGCCCCAAAGCTACTTTGTTAACTAATAGGCCATGTCTCACTTGTCTGGAGAGAAAAGCCCAACTGGAGAAGTCCAACGGAATCAGCTTATGCTAGGAATCCTGGAGAAGGTACATCTGAGTGGAGCAGAGGCTGCAAAGCATCTAAAGAGTCCTCAGTTCACCCCTGGGGGGCGCCACTAAGGCTCAATTACAAATCACACACACAGACAACCAAGGACAGAAGTGCCAGCGGCCACCACGGTTTTTCCACGCAGGCAGAGAAACGACAGCTGCATCTGTATTTCAAGTCCCTGGGCAGATGGGAGCATCTGCTTTGGGAGCACTCTATAGGGTCAAACAGATGTGGCTCCAAGGTGAAAAGAGCACCTTACAGGATGCTGACTACAGTTTTATATAGGTGAACCAAGCTGGGAAAAGGAACAGAAAGCAGGCTTGAGCTTGATGGGATGACTCCCTGGAAGATCTGACCAGCCGACCTCAAAGAGCCTCTTGGTTTCCTTTTGACGTGCCAAACGGGCCGAGAGGCACCTGCTGAGAGGAATGAGGCTCCCGATGGAAAATACAGACTTCTTCTGCCTTAGAGTGAGGCAAAACACCTGCTTCTTGTACCTCTTAAAACCCAACATTTAAGCTCTTTTAAGGGCCTTTGGGCCATCAGCCCTCAGTCTGCAATCATGGGAAGTATCCTCTTTTCCCCCCTACACACACACACACACACACACACTCCCTTTTCTGTCTTGCCCACAGTAGGGTTTCAGTTTTGTGTGGGGTAGGAGATCTCAGGATAAAAGGGTTTCAGAGAAGATTTCAGAAGATCAAGCTCTTCCGATCGTAGCTGGGGACAGGCAAAGGACAGAGATTGGGGACCAAGGCAGGTAGGCGACAGGGAGCAGTAGGAGGATTACTGAGGAGCTGGTGGAAGACCTAAGCTTACGCTCGAGCACAGGGCACAAAACAAGGCAGTGACCCCCACACAGCCCGAAGCACTTCTTCCTTTAGCATTTAGTGTGTTTTATAACTTACCTAATACGTTAGTTTAGTGGCGTATGAATATACTTCATAAAAATAAATGTCTGCACTGGGGCATGTGCTCAAAGATGAGAAGTGACAGGGCAGTCACTAGCAGTGGGTGTCGAGCACAGCTGTTGAAGGAGTTGAGTTTCCTTCTCTCCAACTGCTCTGAGTTGACATTTTACACAGGCACAGAATGACCAGCGGCCCCTGAGATGCTCTCGAGGAGATTCCAGTCCCCAGGCCCTGAGCCGGGATAAGTCTTTGTCATGCAGAATGAACTAACACTGTCCTGAGCACGGCCTTCGCTCTTTTTGAGGGCATTATACACAGAGATTCTCATGTACTCTAAAAGGCTGTCACAAAAAGTACCACCAAACAGGAAATAAAGATCACATAAGATAAAACGAAATCGTGAGACAGTATAAACACCCACAGAAGAAATCACTTAACTGTAATAAAAACAGAAGTCGTATGGGAGCAATTCAACCACGGGCTGAATGAGTGAAATGAGCGAGATCAGGAATGAGTGAAAAGCTAGGTGTTTCTTTTGTAATAAGTGGGGCTACAGTCACTGGGGCCTCTTTTAAGAAAGCTTTTTTTCCGGGGCACCTGGGTGGCTCAGTCGATTAAGCATCCGACTTCCGCTCAGGTCAATATCTCACGGTTCGAGGCCCATATCGGGCTCCTTGCTGACAGCTCAGTCTGGAGCCTGCTTCAGATTCTGCGTCTCCCTCTCTCTCTGCCCCGTCCCCCGCTCACACTCTGTCTCTCTCCCTCTCTCAAAAATAAAAATAAACACTAAAAAGTTAAAAACAAAAAAGAGGGGCGCCTGGGTGGCTCAGTCGGTTAAGCATCCGACTCGGCTCAGGTCATGATCTCGCGGTCCGTGAGTTCGAGCCCCGCGTCGGGCTCTGTGCTGACAGCTCAGAGCCTGGAGCCTGTTTCAGATTCTGTGTCTCCCTCTCTCTGACCCTCCCCCGTTCATGCTCTGTCTCTCTCTGTCTCAAAAATAAATAAACGTTATAAAAAAAAAAAACAAAACAAAAAAGAAAAAGAAAACGTTATTTTCAATGGGCTGAGGCTTACCCAAAACTATGGGATTTCTATGAGGCAATACCTATCTTTTCGTGAACATTTAACTCCAGTGGCTGAAAGTTGCAACAGTTTCTATTTGCATAAAGCAGTGTATTATGACCTGTAAATCCATTAAACAGTAACTCAAGACCTCCTCTTACCTTTGTAGGAAAGACTCTGAAGGTACTCTGTGATTTGAGAGGGAGTAAATGAGTTTAAAATCACTAAGAAATCCAGGTAGGTCTTCCCATAATCACTTTGGTACGTAGTCTGCTTCTTTGTGCGTTCTTGATTCCTCATGTGGCTGTACAGCACGGAAGGGACTAGAGGGACATACGGGAGGGAAAGACACGGAGGCTGTCACTGAGGAAAGAATTCCTGCCCTTATTTGTCTAGCAAGCCCCCAACAGCCCTGAACCCAACTTGGAGCTTAATCATCACCCTTAAGGTGCTGGAAAGGGAGGCGCTGTATATGAGTGACTCCTCCCGGGACTCGGGCTGAGCAGAGCTGCTCCGACTCAGGACCGTTGCTGTTGGCAGTGGTGGTGACTGGGGCTGATGGCCGGAGACTCAAGTTTGACCTCCGTTTTCAGAAAAATGCTCCCTGAAATCGACTCTTCTGCTGCTCAGCGTGTTGGGATGGTAGCATCCACTACCTCCTTAGTAAACCACTGCCTTCACGGAAGCTTCTTTCCCTTTTGTGCCATCCCCTGTGCAGACACGGGCTGACACACTAAGAGGAGTCCCTCAGGGACCCAGGTGTGTTCAGGTGAGCGGTGATGACATCTCCAGCTGGCACTCATTGCACGTTCAGACTAATAAAGGCATCAGGTGCAAGCAAAACCAAAATCACTTACGTTTGATTCTGAATATTTGCTCATTTAATGTGGGTTCCGATGGTCATGGAATTATCACAGAAAAAAAAAAAAAAGCAATGAAAACATGAGGTGAGAACCTAACTTCTACAGCATGCCCAATCTTTGAACCTTAAGGACACCTTAAATACTGCTTTCAGTTCCAGCTTGTCCCTTTACAGGGACCACTGGCCAGGGGAAGGAAGCAGGGGGAGGAAGAGGGCACTGTCATGCTACATCCTAAGAAGAGCATTTGGAGGGTCTGGAAATGCTTTCGGTAGAGAGCGTGGAAGGTATAAAGGAAGGTTTTCATAGAATAACTCACACTAGTTAACCTCTGTAGGAAGACGTAGAACCAAAGCCAAAGTGTAGCAAGGAAGGTTCCAGCCATTGAGAACTTTCCAAGAGTTGGAGTATCTGAGAATGAAAGAGTTGCCTTGGGGGTGGGGGGTATCCTCCAAAGAGTGAAAACATCAGCCCTTGGCAAGGACGGGGTAGAGGGGATTCCCACAGGGTGTGAGATCCAGATGAGGTAACTTCTACGCTGTCTTCTAATCCCGAGAGGCTAAGCTTCTATCCTGTGATTTTTGTCTAGAGTACTACTCGGTCCCACCTCCACACCAGGAATATATCACCGTCTCAGACTGACAGCAAATTATCCTCTTAACCAGTAGCTTGGAGGTGGCTTGATCATGGAACTTTTAAGAGCTTTTCTGTTGAAAACAGTAGGAATCAGGATCGTAAAAGAATACGTGAATGGAATGGTTGCTGAATCTGAAGATACTTGATGGACATACCATACAGTCAAGCTTCCAGTGGATGATTGACAAATCTAAGTTCAGTCCCACTCAGTCTCTTTTTTTAGTCATTTTATAGTAACTAAATTCTTCCTTTTGTTTTACAAGGAGGAAGTGTCCCTCAATCCCCACCGCTGCCCCCAGGCAGAGCGTGCACTCATTTCACAGCAAAAGGAATCAGTTCTTTCCCAGGACTTACTCATTCCCTGGATTTGAAGCTAGGCCTAGTTTTGATCCCTTGGAGGCTTACAGGGATCACTGGCATTCTTTGTGACTGTCACCAAGATTACCTGCCAGGGCCCAATGTGCTGAAGAATCTTGGAACAAGGACAGAATCTATAAAGTTGCTTTAAAAGCTAAAGGTGTACTTACCTAGACCCTGAGAAGCAACTGGGAGGCTTGAGTGGCATCCATATCTGAAGCTAAAGTCCTGAAGCTCAGGAATTTTAGCTGGAACTTGGTAATTTCGTCGAAACTCAGTGTCCACAGGTCGAGGAAGTAACTTTTTCTGTCCCAGCGACATCTGAGAACTTTCCTGAATCTCCTGAGCTGGAATGGAGGCACAGACACAAGGCAGTAACCCCTTGTAAGCTACTTAAAATAGCATCATATTTTCATTCCCTTTTTACTTCCGGCAGTAGCTTCCAATTTTATCACAGTAAACCCACTCTTCTCGTATTTAGAGGTACAATCAATGTCGTTTTTATGGATATTTCAACCAAGAAATAATTTTCTGCTTTATCAGGCATGGGAAGTATATGCTCCAATGATTAGAAGTGGATTTTAATGAATATATTGTATGTCAGTTTGGAACGCTCTTCCGTTCTGCTCAATGGACACAGAAGGCATCCCTCATTCCAGTAGGGATGCCTCGTCCCTGGGGCAGGGTGGGGAGTGGAGAGAGAGATCTCAGGTAAGGCTACGGTTGACATGTAAGACATAAGATGCCAGTTAACTTTGAATTTCAGATAAATAACGAAGAATTTTTGTAAAATACTCGTTTATCTACTCAATACTGTTATTCTAACGTAACAGGGCATCCTGTATTTTCATTTGTTAAATCTGGTAACCCTAGAAGTGCATACCATCCCCATCACCTGGGAAAGAACCACCTGAAGCTCATCCCTTTCTGATGGAGGGTTAGGTAACAACGTTGTCACTGGCGGACAACGGTGCCATTGTTTCGTTGTAATAACTCTGCTAACGAATATTCATCAAATACCGATACGTGATGATAAATAATCAGTAAATACCTACGAGGCACTGACTAAACGCCAGCTTCCACAAGCGCTACCAGATCACAGAGGAGGCACAAGCTACCTCACTTAGAGGGAGTCCATCCCTAATTCTGGCTACCAAGGTGGTTCAGAGGCACGTCACACAACACCAATTTTATTCAGGACAAGAATGTTAACATGGCCATCTTGAGCAATATCCGAATGGTGCCACGATCTATTGAAACTAAACTCGAGTCTTGTGCTGAATTCATTTTTCCGTAGTTTTTATGGATATTTAATTCAAAGGTACATCCAACAATATGTGATGGCATCTACTGGCACCCAAGAGCATTTTAATGATCTGTTTAGAAATGATTTACGTCTAGACCAGCACAGTGAGAGAAAGCTTCACTACGTGCTGCCTCTTCATTTAGATGAGTCAGGAAGAGAGGATGTGGGTACTCAATGGTCCTCATAATGACCTCATAACCTGTCCAAGGAGAAGACAAAGTTATAGAGAAGATGCAACTCTAGGGCTTAAAAACGGATATCCCTGAAGATGTTTTGGGAAACCATCTGGTATGGTTCCTAGTAAGCACCATCTATACCTTGGTTTTTATATATCACTAGTAGCTTTATAGGAGGAAAATAAATTCTTGGTGAAGTCCTTGAAGTGCTCTGTGCCAAAGCTAAAAATAACTTAGTCATCGTTCTACCTTGCACGACCTCAAACTAGCGTGATTAGAAAGATGTACACACGGCAAACAGATACGGAATGTGACATCTTGTAACCGTAACCCTTGGAACCGTGGTTCTCACATGGAGATAATACATCACACTTACCTAGGAAGCTTCTTCCAAACACAGTTGCTGAACCTCATCCCAGACATGGAGAATCTCTAGAAGTGGGGCCCCAGGCACTTACATTGTAAACAAGCTTCCCCTAGGCTTAAGAATCACTGACTCAGAACCTTCAACGGGTGCTATAGAAGCCCAGAGAGGGCATAATGAGCTCTGTTAGGGGAAGGGAAGGAAGACAAGAGTTAAATGGCCGACACAGTGAAGGATGTGCTTCGGTGATGGGTCAACAGGGCAGCAAAAGTTATGCACTGTGTTCATTAAGTATGATCTCGCTGGCAAGAGTGTGAGGTATGCAGGGCAGGGAGTAGCTGAGGGTGAATCAGGAGAGGTAAGTTAGAAACCAGGTTGTGAAGGGTTTTGAGGGGCTGGTCCGTGTAGACCAGGATCAAGCAGCGTAGTGGAGCAATTGGACGTGAAGACCCAGAAAAGACAAAGTTAGAGCCTAGACTTAGTCTGCGTTCCTTTGAAGATAAAGATTAAGTCTTACTCTTCATTGATCCTTAGCCATTATCACAGTAATCGACCTCGTTCTTCTCAACGCATGCTTTTATTGTCTTTACAAAATTTCACATTAATGAGTTCCTTCAGTATCATCAAGAAGAGAAGTTCTTGATCCCAAGGGACCCAACTTATGCCTGAAGTCCCCGTAGCGGAACTGAAGTTTGCCCTGACGGGATAACCATGACTCAGAGCTAACGTGACCCAATGGTAACCACACCTCCAAGCCCTGGACTCCTCGCGGGGAGCCATCCCTGCTCCTCAGGAGCTCAGCTCCCACTCTTTCTTTTTCACTTGAGAACAGTTGATGCCGCACTAGTGTACCTATAGCCCAAGGAGAGAAACTGGCCCATTTAAGATTAGCATGGCACTTGCAGAAAGTCCCAGTCGAACGTGCATCTACAGCAAGGACTGTTCAAAACCACTGGGACCATGCGCATCATCTACAGCCAAGCAAGAACCAGTTCTGCTGTCTCTGTCTGCTGTTCTAATTCATCGAAGCCAAGTTCCCCAGGCCTCAATGTGTAAACAAGCACCTTTTCCTGCTTCTCACTCATTGGCCTTAATACAATGATGAAGATACAAAGATAAGACATGGCCCCTGTGCTTTAGAAGCTTCAAATACCAGAGAAACAGAACAAAAAAGAGAGAATGACAATATTGGGTGATAAATAATGTGGAAAAGATAAGAATAAGATCTATAAAAACATATGGGAAGGCCAGCAATCCAAACGTGGGGGATCAGCGAAGACTCCCAGGAGAGACACGAAGCCTGTCTTTGGACTTCATTTATAGACAGACATAGGCTGCAAAAAGGGAGCGGCTGGTGGCCCACGGGAGGGGGGCAGTGTGTGCTCAAGGCACAAGGCCGCCTGGGGCGCGGTAGGTCTGGAGGAAGGAAGGCAGATGGTCTCGGGGAGAGTGTGGGGGCTGGTGAGGGAGCATGCTGGCGTGGCAGGTAGGGACCAGATTGTACAGCCTCGCATTTAAGGCATTTAGCTTAGTGTCCCCTGAGGACACTGGGGAGTCACTGAAAGGTTTTCAGCTGGAAGGTGACATCAATTCGCACATCTGGAAACTATGGTGATGGTCCTGGTGATGGATCGGAAGTGACAAAACTGGAAAAGAGAGCTGGATTAGAGGTCATCCAAGGGGGAGACACGGGCGGCCGTGGCTTTGGGGAGGAAGAGGAACAGACGGAGCTAAGAGATTTAGGAGAGACTCTTGGCAGGTCTTGGGTATTTATCTACACATAGGGAGATGGTAATTTGTACATGCAGAAAGGCCTTTGCTTAGAAGCTCGAAGACATCTTTTAAGAAGGCTGACATTTCAAATCTTTTCCCATCACCCTTAATATTTACCTGAAGTAGGGAGGTCTTTTGATTCTATACTCATCTAATTTCAAAAAGTGTACTTCCTGTATATTTTTTCCATCATTCCACAAATATTTACAGAGCACCTCCCATACCCAGACTAGACTATACCGACCGTGCTAGATTCCCAGTGAATAAAGGCCTTTGGGGCACCTGCCGAATAGTGGAAGAAAGAATAAAGCAAAAACAACAAAAAACAAGAATCAGTAAACAAATGACTGCAAAATGCCAGGTGCTAGAAGGCAACAAATGAGATGGTGGCACACTTCTTCCGCTAAAACAGTAAGGAAAGGTCTCACAGGCAAGGGGACATTCTGGAGTCTACAGAATGACACAGTAAAATCACAGAAAGAGCTGGGAGAAGAACAATGCAGGCAAAGGGGACAGCCTGTGCACTGGTTGAAGGTTGGGGGTAGGGGGAAACGGTATCCTATAGGAATTTTAAAAAGGCCCATGTGGCTGGAGCCTGATGAACGAGGGGATGGAGGGAGGAGGAACAGTGAGGAGGTAAGCAAGGGCTATGGCAGTCTTGCAGGACCTTGTGAGCAAAGAGAAGGAACTGAAACTTGGATTTCATTCCAAGTGCAATGCAGGGAGCCTGGGTGGCTCAGTGGGTTAAGCATCTGACTTCAGTGCAGGTCATGATCTCACGGTTCATGAGTTCAAGTCCCTACCACCCTGAACACGCCCGATCTCGTCTGATCTCGGAAGCTAAGCAGGGTCGGGCCTGGTTAGTACTTGGATGGGAGTTCAAGTCCCACATCAAGTGAACTCATGCCCCACTTCTCGTGAGCTCCAGCCCTGCTTTGGGTGAACACGAGCCCCACTTTGGGTGAACACAAGCCCACTTCCCGTGAACATGAGCCCCACTTCAGGTGATTCCTGTTTCTCTCTTTCTCTCTCTCCCTGTCTCTCTCTCTCTCTGCCCCTCACTCACTTGTGCCCTCTCTCTCTCTCTCTCAAAAACAAAATCAAAACAAAATACAATGCAAAGCCAGTGAAATAAAGCAGTGGAATAATATGATCCAATTTAGATTCATAAAAATTATCATATATCATACTGGACTCCTCCCTCCCCAAACTTCACCAGAATGATAGTAGATTAGAGGTTACCACATTTTTAGAAGCTGGAGACCAAATACAGATGTGGCAACTGAATTAGCAAAGTAGAGGAAGCTAAAACTAAGTGGTTGCCGAAAGGAATAACAAATCAGTGAGCTAATCCACATTGTAGACCCCCAATAGGCTTCTGTAACAGGAACAGGGTAAGGCAGGTACTGAGGCTCAGGCTGAAAACAAGCAGCTTGGGTGAAAGCTTGTATACAGCAAGGTTGAGTTCCTGCACAATCTTCTTAACCTCATGCAGTCATTTGGTGATCCTTTCCTAACCAGAAATTTATTAGGTGTAAAACTGAATGAGAGAAGCTCAGGGGATTCCAGGACATGAGGCACAGTAGAAGGTGGGGTAGTGAGATGAACAGGAAAAAGAAGGGCTCAGTAAGTGTTGCATGGGAAGCAGGAAGATCCCAGTTTCCTCCCCAATCCTGCTCTCAGAAGGCCAACAGCCAAGGGTTTCTCTCTTTGGAGAAACTGACCTATAAATATGGGTATTTGGGGGTTTCCCAACAGAAAGAGAGCTTATCACCTAACCACCTAAATCAAGTACCAGCTAATAAGCCCCATCTCTGTATGTAGTTTGCAATCAGCTTTGTGTGTCTCCCTTGTAGGTTTTGCGAACCTTAGAGATTAAGGTTTTGCCTACACTCACTTAAAAAGAGAGTCCAAAGAATTAAAAGAAGTTTTATTAGCATCATAGTAAATCTGCCTCTGCCCTCTTGTAAGTATGAACAGAAAACCAAATTTTCATTAGACCATTAAAACACTCAGAAAATAGAGACAATGCAAGGAATAGACGAAAATGTTGAAAATTAAGTGTATCATAAACATCCTAAAATTTATAAGAGAATTACTACATATATAAAACAAGAACAGAATGCTGTTTTAAAAAATAATCATAATAATCAGACCATAATAGACCATAATAATCAGAGGTCTATATATTGCAGTAAATAAAACTTATTAATTTTACTATTCAAATAAAAAATCAAAGGGAGGAAGAAAGCTAGTAAATTAATAAAAATCCAATAGAAGAGCTAGATTAAAAGCTAAAGAAATTTTCAAGTTAGCAAAACAAAAATACAAAGAGAAAGATACTAGGAGAGAAAAGATGAGAAAATTGGAGGATCAGTCCAACTAATAGGAGTTCAAGAAGAGAACAGAGAAAAGAGATGGGAGAAATGTGGGAAGGGACATGCAGGAAACAATGTCCAGAATTGAAGGACATGACTCTAGCTTCTAGGGCCCCTAATTGTCCAATATAATCAATGACAAAAGATTCTCACTAACGCATACAGTTGTGAAATTCAGAATGTCGGGAATAAAGAAAAGATCTTAAGAGCTGCCAGGAAAAAATATATATATGAGAGGGTCAGGAATCAAAATGGCATCAGTCTTGTACAAAGAAATCCTGGATGCTAGAAGATATTTGGAGGAATGCTTTCTGAGGGAAAATGATTATCAACCTAAAATTTTATATCCCGCCAAACTATCAGACAAGTTTAAGGAATTAAAAAGGACATTTCCAAATAGGGCAGAACGCACTCAAAAAACTTCCTCCCGTGCACTCTTTCTTAGGAACGTACTGAAAGATGTCCTTCAGCAAGACTAGGGAGAAGGGATAAGAAAGAGGAAGAGGAAACAAGATTCAATGCAGGCAGAGGCCAAAGTCATTCTTAGAATGATGAGAAAGGAAGTCGCAGTGCAAGGTGGGGCAGCAAAGCTACAGAACAACCAGTCTGGATTAGAAGAGAATGATGAAGGGTGTCAAGCAGAAGATCTCTGGGAAAAACAGAAGTGATAGAGTGTTTGAAACTGTGTTTGGAAAAAAGTCTTGAAACGTATGTGATAAAGAATTTGGCAAAAATTAGTAACAGGCCCATAGAAAACTAAGCATATGAATAAAAAGTCAATTATTAACTCTGGTAAAAAAAAAAAAAAAAAAAAAAAAGGAAAGGACACAATAATAAAATACCACCTAGCTCAGCACTGAATGTTTACATAATCATAATATATCATATCAGTATCACAATATAAACATTAGCAATTGAATCAAACAAGAATTTGTAATATAATTATAGAGAGAATGGATGGAAGGGGAGTGAGAAAGAGTTACAGGAGAGCCAAATCCTCAACCACTATAACAGGAAGTCAACAACAATGTCTAAAATTGATGAACCAAAGATAAAGGTATATGCATATTATTTTAAAATATGGAGTATCACATAAGAACCACTGAAAGGATTAAATTGATCACCAATGGGGAGTAGGGTCAAAGAACTGCTATTACTTTGTAATAAGCCATTAGGTTACTATTTGATTTAGATGTACACATGCATTAGTTTAATAAAAGTTTTAATTTTTCAAAATAGCAATAATTGGAAATGGCATGTTGAACTTGACCTCTTCATCTTTGCAGGGCTGTTTCATCCTCGTTTTCCAGGCCCAGAAAGCCTTTCCTGGCTTCCCCTTCCCAACGTCAGGCTAGATGTCCCACTGTGTGCACCCACGGCACCCAGAATTTCCCGTATGATACACCTTTTCATATGTGACCTTTTGTTTGCTAAATTGCCTCTTTCTGTGTCTGTATTGTGAGTTCCTTAAGGAAAGAGACTGCATCTATGCTGTTCCCCACTGCAACTCCAGGGCACAACATATGAGCAGAGAGAAAATGAACATGTTTACCTTTTGCTGTGTCCACAAAGTCTCTTCTAGTACTAGAAATAAACTGATTTGCTATCGCCTTCCTAACCTCTTCCTTTGTAGCAGCGATTTTCCAAGGGAGGTGGCTCTTTATTGATGCTGTTGATTGGCCCTGAGGCAACGTCCAGAGAAAGAAATCCTATTAATACAAACACAATTTTCAAGAAAATCGATATAGGTTCACCTAATGGGATGAAGGTTATGTGTGTTTGTGGGTACATATTCTTCTGGGTCCTCTACACCCACTTACCACACTGCAGTGTGTGCAGAGTCCAAAGAGTGTGCCTCCAACCAGAAATCTCCAGCTGAGACCAGAGAAGAATACCCACGTGAGTTCTTGACCTGGCTTTAAATGCCCAAGGAGCAGACAGTCTCAGGCTTCAAGAGACACCCTGCCTCCCATGCAGAGTTCTCAGAAGCAGCCTGTAAGAGGGGGGAGGGCAGGCGCTCTCTCCTCTTTGCCCCCAAAGAGATTTTATGATTATGAAACTTGAAGCCTCCAGCACCTCTTTCCATCTACCCACTCTCATGACCTTGCTTCCTATTTCCTTGAGAAAACTGAAGCCATCTGATGAGAACCTCCAAACACCGCCCGGCATGTCACCACATCTGCACTCATTACGCTGTGATGGGAGACCACTGTGTTTAGCCTACTCTGGCACATGACCCCCCCCCCCCCGCAATTCTCACTTGTCTCTTGCAACTTCCATTTCTCCCTCTCTTTGGGGACATGGCTGTCCAAGCTTGCCTTCATTTCTCCTATCTTAAAAACGCCCCCTTCACTCTACTTCCCCTCTAGTTACTTAGATATTTCCCAATTTCCCTTCGCAGGAAACCCCCCAAAATAGTTACATACATTGACCGCCCCCGAATTTGTCTTTTACGTGTCTTTTAATCTTCAGGGTCCCTCTCCATCCCCTTCTTTCCCTTATAATCTATTGAAGAAACCAAGCCATTGGATGTGGAGAGGTTCCCACGCTCTGGATTTTGTTGAATGCATACTCATTGTGTAGTTTAGCAAGTTCCTCTGTTCCCTGTATTTCCTACAATTGGCAGAGACTGACTTACTCTCAGGATAGATCCCTCTGACAAGACTGCAAGTGGTATGTGACAAGGAGGATTACAACATATAGTTGTTTCTCTTTGTGTGAGGTTACCAGCTGTTGATGCTCAATGCCTAGATTAATGGATGAAAGGGGGTGATAGTCTATCAGTTCTTTATCATGTGTAAGCTAGAATATGTTTATAACGAGACATTTTCCCTCATCTACCGTTTAGTTTAAGGGAAGGCACGGGGTGGGGGGCGGGGGGGGGAGCTTGATCGTTTTCCTTCCATCAGTTTCTAAGATAATGAATTGGTTTCTTATCCTCTGAAAGTGGACCCATTTTTTTTTTAACAGAACTCACAGATTTGAGCATATTTGAGGTGTCTCAATCTATTGCATATGTTATCCTTATTGAAGCTCAAATTACCTTTGAGCCTGTGGGCACCTCTTTAATTTTGATATAGCTCTAGTCTTTTTTTTTTTCTTTCTTTCTATGTAGTTCCAGACTCATCTTGCACATTTCCCACCCCAGATCTGGACTCGGCCAGTTCTCCCAGGAGCCCTCTGTCTCACACTGATCAAGCATTCTTCTAACCACAACTACTCCTGTCAAGGCAACCCATGAACTCCATTCCATGCATGCCAACGGCCAAGTCTATCCTCGACTTCCTTGACCTTGACAGTGATCAGTCCTTTTTCCTTCATTTTCTTCACTTGGTTTTCAGCACAACACGCTCTGTTGGGCTTTCTCCTTCACAACTGACTGCCCCTTCTCAGTCCATTTTGCTGCTTCTTCCACTGACCGCTTGTTAGTGAAATGCCCCAAGACTCAGTCCTTGAACCTCTTGTCTTTTCTAGCTTGATCATCTCATCCAGTCTCATTTGTTTCAAATACATAGGATGACTCCCATTTATCTTTGGCTTAGACCCTCTCCCTCAACACAGATCCCTACGGCCCAACATCCTTCTTTTGTCGATCTCCAGTTGGAAGCTTGCTAGGACACTTCTAATTTCACATTCCCACAACCGAACCCCTGAGCGTCCCCCTGATTCTTGAATATTCTACCTTTCAGTTAATGGCCACTCTATCCTTGCCACTGTTTCAATCTAAATCCCTGGAGTCATTCTTGGCGCATCTCTTTGCTTCCCACCCCACATTCTTTGCATCAGGAAACTTATTTACCTATGAAATATATTTAGAAGCAGACCAGTTCTTCCAATCACACATAACACCCTAGTCTGAGCCATCATCGTTTATCTCCTGGATTATTGCAGTAGCCTCTTAGCCAGTATCTCGGCTTCCACCTTTACGCTCTTATAGTCTACTCTTGGCCAGGGCGACCCGTTAAAGCATAATCATGTGACACCCTCTTCTCAAAACTCAGCAGTGGCTCCTCCTTATTTCAGAGTAATAGTTATACTCTGCAATGGCCTATAGGACTCTACACAATTTACAACGCCCCCCTCACACACCTACCCCTCACCTCCTTCCAATGCACCTCCCCTTTGTTTTCTGTCCTCACTTCCTTCTTCTCTCCAGCTGCCTGGATTGCCTTGCAATTCCTGAAACATCAGCCACGCTCCGGCCTCAAGGCTTTGCCTTTGAAAGGGTGAGAGGTTCTCACCCGAGATTTCGGCATGACTTTTTCTCTCACCTCCCTCAAATCTCAATTCGCCTGTCACCATCTAAATGACACCTCCCTAAATTACCCCCACGTAACATTGCAAACCCTTCCCCCACCACTCCACTCTGGATCCGCCTTACCCTGACCAATTTTTTTCCCCATAGAATTATCACTTTCTAAACTTTTATGGTGCATTACAGTTTGCCTGAGTGTTATATTTATCATCAGCTGTCCATCTCCCCCTACTAAAGTGTAAGCTCCGTGAAGACAGGGTTTTTTTCTCATTTTCTTCACTGCTACATCCCAGACCTGGAAGAGTGCCTGACATATGAGGCACTCGGGAAATATTCGTTGCTTAAATGAATGAATAAAAGGTGGCACATATAACCATCCACTGCCTGAGGTCTTTGCCCTGCCAGTCATTGCTAAACCCAGGTAAACTGTTTTTTTCCAATATCCTGAATGGGAACTGCAGTCACCCTTGACCTCCGGTGGGACACTCCATGGATAGCAGAGATAATTTACACGGTGATGGATCTCTCTTGTATCTCTTTCCCAGGCATTTATGATAAGCCTCTTTCAGGCTTTCCTCTGGGGCTGCTCCTTGGTCTCCATTTATGGCTTCTTTCTTTGACCTGCACCTCAAACCTGGGGATTCCCCAGGGCTTCATCAGCCGGAGGTACCTTTATGGTCCACACGTTCATCCTCGTAATACTAGTCACTCTGAGGCATCACTATACACATGCAAGGCTTGACCGCAAAAGGGGCCAGCCGATAGAAACGGCTGCAGGGTCCTGTGATCACTAGACAAGCCCTGACCCACCTCCAGCCCGTGTTCTGCCTGACTGCCCACACCCGGATGCGTCACAATTGCTGCCAATATATCATCAGGCCCCTGTTTCCCACCACGGTTTCCTTGAAGGAGCTCCAACCCACCAGTCTGTATTTTCACTCCCAGGGCAATCGCTTTTGCGGCAGATCCTCTCTGTTGGCAGAGAGGGAGCACCTTGCCAGTCTCATCCTAGTTCAGGTCCTGAGCCACAGTCGTAACTGTTCAACAGAAACAAATAAATGGCAGATAGAGAGGCCTCGGCAGAGTAAATAATGCAGTACACCCTCATTCAGGTCGATTGGAAGAGCCTTGATGGCTGGAGGGGCTACGCCCGGTGTGAAACCTCATTGGTTGAAAGCGTACAGGGCAGTCGCCCCCGCTACTGCTCATTGGCTACGAGTGCCCAGGACCACCTACCGCTCTAGCTCTCATTGGCTGGGAGCCTTCAATAACACCTAAAGAAAACAAATGCTTTGTGTGTGTATATATGTATACATACACAGTATAATATTGTAACTGCTTTACATTAATTTTAAAATCTTAAGGCAAATATTTAAGAGGTAAATTCATTATAATGAATGAGTTCCAGGAGGCAATGGGGTGTTAAATGGGATATGTGTGTATGTCCTGATGATTCCCAAGTCGACATCTATAGCTCACCTCTTCCACACAAACTCCAGACCGAGATATTCAACTGCCTGTTGGACATATTTTCAACCAACGTGTCTTCAACTGAGTTCACATTTCCCCTATGCCCTTTCCCACCCAACCTGGTCCTCACCCATGCCTGCTCAGTAAACAGCAGGAGTGTCCACTCAGCCATGCAACTCAAAACCAGAAACATCATCCTTCATTCTTTCCCCTTCCTTGCCATTTATATTCTTTTAGTCATCAAATCCTACCCTTTCCACCACCTTATTACCTAATGAATACATCCCGGTGGGTATCATTCCGGGGGGCATCCAAATAAATGAAACTCTTTACTACAACTGAGCAGTGCCTTTTATGGTGGGAGAAGGGTACCCAGTGCCCAGGAGACAGAGGGAGGGTCAGTTACTTCCACCTATAGGAGAAGGGAATTAGAGATAGCTCTCTTTAAGCTGAGCCTTGGTGAATGTATGAATGTCCTTGGTGGACAGGAGAAGGGATTCTAGGTAGAGTAAACAAATGACAAAAGATCTGGCAGTTTGAGGACGCATAATACTGAACACAAATGTTTGCGAGTGCCAGTTGATAGCACTATTGACAATAGGCAAAAGGTGGAAACAGCCCAATGTCCAGCAATGGCTAAATGAATGAAGAAACTGTGGTATACACATACAATAGAATACTATTCAACCATAAAAGGGAACCATAAAAAGGAATGAAGTACCGATAGATGCTACAATGCGGATGAACCTTGAAAGCATTACACGAAATGAAGAAGCCAGATGTGAAAGGTCACGTGTTCTCTGATTCCCAATAAAAAGTATCCAGAATACATCATCCACAGAGATAGAAAGTAGATTGTTACTTACCAGAGGCTAGGGAAGAGGGAAACAGGAAGTAATTTTATTTGTTTTTAATGTTTATGTATTTTAAGAGAGAGAAAGAGCACAAGCAGGAGAGGGGCAGAGAGAGAGAGAGAGAGACGGGGGGCAGAGAGAATCCCAAGCAGGCTCCAGACTGCCAGCGCAGAGTCTGATAACAGGGCTTGATCTCACAAACTGTAAGATCATGACCTGACCCAAAATCAAGAACCAGACGCTTAACCGACCTAGCCACCCAGGAGCCCCAGGAATCAATTTCTTAAAGGGTAGAGGGTTTCCTTTTGAGATGATGAAAATGTTTTGGAATAAGATAAAGGTGGTAGTTGCAGAACATTATGAAAGTATTAATTGTCAATGAATTGTTCATTTTTAAATAGTTAATGTTATGCCCTGTGAATTTCGTTTCAATTCAAAAAAAATTTTTTTTAATTAAAACAATTTTTTTTCAAGGTGTATTCATCTTTGAGAGACAGAAACAGACAGAGTGCAAGCAGTAGAGGGGCAGAGAGGGAGGAAGACACAGGGTCTGAAGCAGGCTCCAGGCTCTGAGCTGTCAGCACAGAGCCTGACGCGGGGCTTAAACTCATGAACCGTAAGATCATGACCTGAGCTAAAGTCAGACGCTCAACCAAGTAAGCCACTCAGACATCCCTAAATTTTAAAAAATGTTTTGAAAACTTGGAGAGATAAGGGAGAAGTAGTTATAAATGAGAGAAGGTAGGGGAAAAAATAGTATAAGAAGGACCATAACTGTAGATGAGGATCTTTGGAAATATTCAAACTCTTGTTCTTATGGAGTACTGATACAGCATTAAATTCAACAGATATGTAGATATCATCTTACTTGACTGGGGCGAGATATTTGGCTCCTGACTCCTCTTGAAGTCCCGGTTTTGATCCAGTCTTCTTTAGAATATGATTTCCAAACATACTCATCGTTGTACTGTGTCTGATTGGGAATAGGGTCACTAAGTGAATAGGTATATCCTAGTCTTCTGATACCCTTTCGACTACAAGAAAAGATAGCGAAAATCAGAATAAGGGATTAAATGCCAAATCACACAGCAACACACAGGTCAAATAATTTTCCTTATTACATTTTTTTCTTTTTAAAGATTGGCTCAAGCAAGACTTGATGCCAGAAAGAATTTAATTTCCAGATTCCCTTGAAAGGAAACAATCCCATATCTTAGGACGGCTCTTCACAAAAGTACTGGAGGCCTAAAATGGAATTTAAAAGAACAACAATCTGAAATTCATTAATTTTTTTAATTAAAAATACTTCTTAAAGAGCTAGGTACTCTCCTGTATAAATAGCACTTCAATGTAATCAAATACTTGTTGAAGAAATGTTTCTCTCTATGCATGTATTCCTTCTGGTTAATAAAAGGAAGGTAGGTAAGAACAGGACATCACTGGTCTGCAAGGCTGTAATGAAACCAAGCATCCAGGCAACGATCAGCATTTGTACTCACAGTTCAAGAAGAGGGTCCACCAGCTATCATGTTCCCTAGATGGACATACACAACACCTATTAAATATTTTTGCCGAAACACCCAGCTTGAATTAGATGAAGTCTTTGGCATATTAGATTATAGGAAATGCATAAAAAGAGGAATATTTTATTTTTTATTTTTTTTTTTTACATTTATTTATTTATTTTTGAGACAGAGAGAGACAGAGTATGAACAGGGGAGGGGCAGAGAGAGAGGAAGACACAGAATGTGAAGCAGGCTCCAGGCTCTGAGCTGTCAGCACAGAGCCCGACGCGGGGCTTGAACTCACAGATCGTGAGATCATGACCTGAGCCGAAGTCGGACGCTCAACCGACTGAGCCACCCAGGCGCCCCAAAAGAGGAATATTTTAAATAACACAGTGGAGATGAAATCAGAAAAATCCAGAATTCTCAGGGGAAAAAAAATGGAATTCTCAGAAAAAAAAAAAAAGAAAGGGAACCTATAGATTAAACGAGGCAAAAAACATAATAACCAAGTGTAATGTGTAGAACTTACTTGAATTTAATTTCTATCCAACTTGTTATTTTTTTTTAATTGTGAGACATCAGGGGGAAATTTGATTGCTGATTGGCCATTTGATATTAAGGAATTATTTTTTAGCCGACACAATGGTATTGTAGCATATGATTTTATTATTATTTTGTAATGTTTTATTTTATTTTTGAGAGAGAGAGAGAAAGCGGGGGAGGGGCAGAGAGAGAGGGAGACACAGAATCTGAAGCAGACTCCAGGCTCCGAGCTGTCAGCACAGAGCCCAACGTGGGGCTCGAACCCATGGACCATGAGATCACGACCTGAGCCGAAGTCAGAAGTTAACTGACTGACCCACCCCGGCGCCCCTATATCGTAGCATACTTTTAAAGAGTCCTTATCTTTTGGAGATACATAAGAATAATACTTAGAATTAAAATGATAGAATGCCTGGAATTTGCTTCAACATTATCCAGTGGGAAGGCGGGGTGGAAGGTATTGTCTGGGTATTGATTATTGTAGCTGGATACTGGCTGGGGATTCGTTGTATGTTCTTTTGTGTACGTCTAAAATGTTTCATATTGGCTTTTTAAAAAAAGAAGACTGGGTTAGATTCAGGTACTATCTATAAGAAACCAAACATCTGGGAAGTGGGATACATCTGGATGATGAACCAGTTTACTTGTTATTCAGATGTGTGGGCTCAGGTAGGACTGTGGTCCTAAATCAAACTGAAGCAATCAAAGGCACATGACGATTTTCCAAAGGCAACACAGCACAATCGGCTTGAAAGGAGTTGATGTTGATGTTCAGATCTCCATCTCCCAGTGTAATCTTCCTTAACGTGTCTCTGCCTGAAAGCAAACCTGCGTCGCTACCCAAGTGCTTCTGTCCCACACCTTTCTCTCTCCCCTAGGTCACTGGCAGGATCTTAGGAAGGTGCGGTAAGCCTCTGGGTCTAAGCCTCCAACAGTGAGAGGGGTGTGGTTCCAAGGAAGCCATCTTGTAATCCAAGTTCCATGCCCTTACCTTGGGCTCACGAGGATTTCTGAAGGGGTGGAGGTTGGGGGTGCTCGAACGAGGGCAAATGCTCTGGGAGAGGGTGTTCTGGTTTTAGGTACATTGTGCCCTGCTTTGGCCAAGAGCAGTGTCTAGCTTCTCATTTCCTAATAATTACAAAACGTTCGTCCCTCTTTGGGGAGAAGCCTCTGAGGAGAGAGCAGAGAATATAGAATGCTTTGAATGGTTCTTCTCCCCACCTATTTAAACATTTTTTTTTTCAGGTTTTCAAAAAAAAATCCCGAAGACATGTCATTAGCTAGAAAGAAAAGCATCTCTGAGCAGGGGAAGCAGGACAGGGTGGTGATGCTTGATTCTTTTAAACACAACTGGAATCTTTTCTGAGACTACCAAATTTTTAAGGATTCACTGGGTAACGCTGGCACATAAAAATGTTGTCACGTTTTCCTTCAGATTTCCATCATTCACTAAGGTACTCAAGTCTTGGTTTTTTTTTTTTAAGCCAGACATACGATGAAATATTTAATCCAGTCCAGCCAGTCCTCATCTCATTCTACATTGTAAAATATTTAACAATACACGGAAATATAGGCTGGCTGGCCAGACCAATTAATTTTCAGCATATAGAACTTTCTCCTTCATTAAATGCATAGTGGATGTTTGATTTGTATCTATAGGAGAAGATGGGTGTTAGCTGAATCTATTGTGGCGATCATTTCACAATGTATGGAAGCCAAGCCATCACCCGTGGTGTGCCGCACGGGGTTCAATTTATACAGTGATGTGTGTTAATTATTCCTCAATAGAACTGGAAAAAATATTAAACAAGTTCCTTCCATGTGAAAGAGTAACTGATGTGATTTAATAGCCATTTGTTAAGACACAGACTTTCAGGATACTTGGAAAATGAGATGGGGAAAAACTCAATAACTGGAAGACATATCATCTAATTATTTGCTTTCAATAAAATCCAAGGAGTTCCCAGCCAGGTTGTCAGCTGCTCAATCGTTAACAAAAATCACCTTGTCATTTCTGGCACTTAACTCAGAGAGAGTTCAAAGTCTTGAATGGCAGTGCCACACCCAACTCCTTTCATTCACGGCTACTTATTCACGTGAACAAGACTGGTTAACATTAGCATCTATAAATTGAAAAATAAACAGCAGAAGCAGAAAAAAAATGGACGCTGAATGCAGTCTCACTCCCAAAATAGTAACACTTCAAACAGGATACATAAACTAATTGCAAACAGAACAGTCACATTTATCTCGTTAAGATACAATTCCAAAAAATTTCCTTCTTGTGTTTAGTGACTATTAACATCGGTAAAGTATTTATTGCTTTGAGCAATCGTGTACTAAAAATAATTGTTATAACTCAGTACTTAGGGTCACATAATATGTTTAAAAATTAATTTCAATTAATATACTAAAATAGTTTCAAAGAAGTATAATGGGGCGATCAATAAATTGCTTTCAAACACAAAATATATGATAGCAGGGTAAAATTCTACGGAGGAAGTGGAGAGGAATAAAAGTTTGAGAAGCAAAAGGAATGAAATAAATTGTCTACTGTCTGGTGTATTTTTTAAAAAGATCATAGAAAGTATCAATTTGCTAAGGTGTTTAGATTACCCATTGGCTATATTTTTTAATGACTTAATAGTTTTATCTTAAAGTGTCAATGTCTAGGATGGGCTATACATTTTATCTTCTACAATTATTTTAATTTACGATGAAAACTTTCCTGTGAACTTTAAAAATATGCGAATTTGAAGACCACTGACCTAGACTCCATTAGTACCCATTTGTTTTTTGGCTCTTATCCCAAATGTTTCTTCTTCAGACAACTGTTACTGTCTGGGAAGCTGGCATGATCATTACCGTCAGATGATAAATCTCCCAGTTAGGGGACATAATGTAACTCAGTGGGATAGCCACTGAGGAGTCTTACAGCCCTGTAGTTTGTGAAAGTCTATCAGAGATTACCCTGGGGGGCGGGAATTAATGAAAAATTTTGAGTTACTTCTCCATGCTGGTCACTGTACTAGTGTTTTCTTCTGTCATCAGAACCACCACCTGAGGCAGGAATCATTATTCCTACTTTGCCAACCATAAAACTGAGCCACAGCTTGTCACCTGCCGAAGGTAACAGAGATAAGAAGGGGTAGAGCAAAGAGCGGAGGTCAGAGCCCATTTCTGCCCGACTCCTCAGCCGTGGTCTTGCCCACGATCCATTTGACTTCTCAGCAGCTTGAACTTTTAAGGTGCCAGGATCCTCTTTATTGGAAACAATTCACAGAGTAAACACAGGCCGGTGAAGCGTCTCCATGCTGGTTTCCCATCCACCCGTGATGCGATGAACGGTAACGAGGCTTTCCTGATCCCACTCTCACTCACCCACCAATGAGTTTAAAGAGGCAGCTGACGGACAGAAATTCCCACCCCGCACAATTCAGGTGGAAATGGGAGACGCTGAGAGGCCACTTAGGAAGCAGTGAGTGGAGGAGTGAAGGTAAGGGTGAGTGGGTCGTGGCCCTCCAGCTTCCAAGATGAGTGTTGATGATCAAGTGCTAACAATTCTTCATTCATCCAGTTACTGAATCGTCATTGTCTGCCTACTACCTACCAGGTAATGAATGCAATGCCTGCTCTATGTTTTTGAGTAGCATAATTCCGTTAACCTACATACTGGCTCTATTGCCCTGACCCGCAGTGACTTTATGAAGGATCCATGTGTTTCTTTCCTTAGTTTTCCTGTAGGAGGTCTGGATAGGGTCCGAAGGGGGGAAAGCCTGTCTGGTGCTTGGAGGAGCACTGTGCACGCAACAGGTTCTACCTGAGTGCACTTTTCTAAACCTTCTCTGATGACTGCTTTCTGTTGGCTTGGGACTCCGAATAACAGAACACAGGCGAACAGACGAAGGTGAGTCCATCGACCTGACACAAATCGGGATCTACCGAATTAAAGCAGGCACCGCTCCCGTCTTGGGCGTGAATGCAGTCCTCATTGTGGTCGCGTAGGAATCCCAGGTGGCCTTGCCTGGCAAAAGGATGACAAAACGGTTTGAAATGTGGCAAACCAGAATACTTCCATCGTGTGTCGTCTTCATAATTAAAATAATTTTTCAGGAGAAAAAAATTGGGGATAGTAATTTAAAGTCTAAAGGAATAGGGGCGCCTGGGTGGCTCAGTCGGTCAAGCGGCCGACTTCGGCTCAGGTCATGATCTCACGGTCCGTGAGTTCGAGCCCCGCGTCGGGCTCTGTGCTGACAGCTCAGAGCCTGGAGCCTGCTTCAGATTCTGTGTCTCCCTCTCTCTCTGACCCTCCCCCTTTCATGCTGTCTCTCCCTGTCTCAATAATAAGTAAATGTTTAAAAAAATTAAAGTCTAAAGGAATAAATGCCAACTTGTGGCCTCTTTCAGGAAAGAGGGGAGGCTCAATTGAATTATCTGAGTTCCTCCCTATATAAAAGTAGGTCCATTGTTTTTCCTGAGGATTCCTACATGCTATTGTGAAGAATTTAAGCAATGCGTAAAAATATAAAACAGAAAGTTCGATTGAAGTTCTATCCCCTTAAGATGCCCACTGTGACTTTAGTGACCAATTCTCATGAACCCTATTAGATAAACCTATATGCACATGAAATGATTTTGCACAAAGGGGCTCACCTCCGGTTTTATTCTGGGCACCTTCCCCGTGCTCCCTCCTCCTCCTCAGCCCTCCTCCCAGACCATGTTAACAATTGTGCTGGTTTCTTTCCACGCTTTTACGTCTGCTGATACGATGATACAGAGATTTATATATGCATATATAAGGACGTTGACATATTGGGTTTTAGTTTCTGCCATCTTGTTTTACCAAACTGGGCTCATAATACACAAAGTGTCCTTTTCTTCTGTCTGTCACTGAACAGTGTCATCTGGGGCAGCTCTGATGCGTTCTCTGCCGCGACTGTGCAGGATTCTGCAGCATGCGTGATATTTCAATCTGCACAAGCAGGTGGATTCAACAAGAGAGGGAGCATAGCTGGAGGAGACCAGCCCAAAGGCTAAATAAAGCCTGGGGCACGCCAATGTCAAGAGGTTGGGGAAGACTGAGAAAAGCAGTCAGCGAGGGCAGAGGACATCAGGGGCCACAGGAAGGAGGGCTTTCCACTAGGCGGTGGGGGAGGGATCGCCCATGGCAACTGCTGCCAGGCTGGGTCCAGACGACTGAGGATAGAGAATTAACCATCAGGCACCTGCTAGCAACAACAGGCTTTGACTGCCCCAGCCTCCCACTGTCCACAAAGCACCAAGAAAGTCCCTTTCTTGGGAATACAGATTTTAAATTTAACTCCGACATTTTCTCATTCTTCCTATCTAGGCAATTAACCTGGTTACATCTCACTAGAACCTGGGTCCAAAGGGTCCCCTTTACTATTTGAATAACCCGCTGTCCGGGGTCTAGGGCCTCACCGCAGGAACCCTGTAGCCACCTAACTGCCTGTGTATCTTCCCACTCCTGTATCCTGAAAACAATCGCTATATTTTTCTCAAATACGTCTGCAGTTTCCAAATAGCTTTACAATCTATATGCCCCGCCTGGCCTGTAGGGCCCTGACGGAACATTTCATTCGTGCTGCCTCTATACTTCTGTTTCCTCTCCCATCTCCCAGGCAGGTCTTGTTTCTCATTTAACAGGCCCTTTGGGGGAGCCAGGCAGCTGGACCCGCTCCTCCGTGACTGTTTCCCCACTGCCCTCCCACGGGTTGAGACTCCCCTCCGCCCACTCCCCCGGGTCTCACAAAAGCCAGAGCCCCGCAGGCTACGCTCTGTGCCTCCGTTTACACACACGCTGCGGGTGTGCGTGCCCCGAGCCCACGCGCCTCCGAGAAATGACGTCATGCTCTGACACCGGCTCGTTAGTGGGAGTCACTTCATGCTTCGAAGCATTTTGTTCCAACTGCGGCATTAAATGTTCTTTGTTCAGAGAGTTCCAAGTATGGACAAGTAAGTGGGAAGAAATTGGGAGGCAGTGTGGCTCCTAAAAGAAACCTCCATGGAACCTGATTTGAACCTCGGAGTGTGACGTTTGCAGGGCTCAGGAAGGATCCTCTCTGCACAGAGCCCACGCACCATTTCCCCCTCTTTTTCCTAAAGCAAACAACACTGACCCAGGCCAGACCAATTTCCTGTTAAGCCCAAATATACCTCAAACACCCTGGCAACACAGCGCCGGGGTAACATCTCCCAACTGATCACATGGGCAAGCCAGGAACACCTCTGGCTGCCGCTGCCTGAGGCCTTTCCTCCTTCTGAGGACAGGCTGGGTGCTGGCTGCCTTCTGTTGCCAAGATCCTATTCTGGAAGGCATCGGGTGCAGGAGAGGCCATGCCTGGCTGCCTCTAGGACCTGAGACCGAGCGGACCCCCCACTCCCTAATGCTAATCCGCCTGGATGACCAACATGACGAGATGTGCACTCAATTTCCAGGACATCTTTCTTCTTTTTGTCTAACGGTTTTTCTTACTAAAAGTCTCTAGGTCAGGTCTGCGTCTACGCTTTTTATTTCCATTGACAAAGCTCCTGCAAATAAAATGCTATTAGAATTAACCCTCTTCGTTAACAGCAGCAGTAACTTAAAAATCTATAATCCGAATATTCTAAAAACGTCTTTGCAAGCCATGTGCCACTGCTTTCTTTTACGTTTATTCTCGCTAAGTATCCCAGTGTCTTTCCCTCTAACTCTGTGTCCACCCGTCCCATGATTCTGTCTTCCTCTTTCTACCTCTCTCATTTTCTGTTCATCCTACAGGCAAGGCTTGAGCCCCTCCCATGGACCATAGAGACCACAGGCCCGAGGCCATAGAGACCCTGTCCTGGCCTTGGGGAGCTCACAGGTGAGGAGAAGAAAGAGAAAATAGCCAACGAGCACTTTAAGTGGGGTGCTGTGCTGTGTGCCGTGGGAGCCCCCAGGAAGGCGCAGTTCTTTCTGGTTGGATGAGAGAAGGGGCATCGAGGGTGGATCCGGGAGGGACTTCATAGAACAAGTGGCATCTGAGCCGGGACTTAAAGCAGGAGTTTGACAGCGATTACAGGAGGACGCGGAGGGAAGCATTCTTCAGAGAAAGCAGCGCGAGGTATGAAAAGTCTCAAGTGGCCCGATGTGAGTGAAGCAGGGGAAGAAATGGTCAACGCCAGGCCAGCGAGGCCTTGTTTGCCTTGCTGCCCCCTTGAACTCACCACCCCTGGAGGTATTCACAATTACAAAAATGTATTAGGAGGTTTTGAAAATAGCATAAAACAGTAACGAACATGTGCGTATACTGTTACGCTTTACAAAGTGTTTCCACGGGTGGAATCTTGTTTCATCCATACCATAGCCTGCTGGGTGGGCAAGTATGAACAGTACCTGGTGATTCAACGTTTTCCTAGTTGTCGGGAGGATTAAAGGGGAGGGTAAATTCAAGCATTTAACGTAGGCTGAACAGAGACCCAAAAGATAGGTCCACGTCCTAACCCCCAGAACCCGCGAGTGGTACCACATAAGGGTAAAGGGCCTTTGCAGGTGCAGTTAAGGATCTTGGGATGAGGAGATCGTGCTGGATTATCAGTGGGCCCCGAGTGCAATTTCATCATCCTTATGGGAGGCAGAGGGAGACTCGACCCGGAAGAGGCGGGGATGTGACCGTGGAGGCGCACGCCGCGGTGATGAGGCCACGAGTCGAGAATGCCAACAGCTCCCAGAAAACACAAGAAGCAAGGAAGGCTTCTGCCCCAGAGCTACCGGTGCAGCACAGCCCTTGATTTGGGGCTTCGGGCCTCCAGAATAAATCTCCTTGGTTTCAAGCCACCAGTTCCTGGTTATTTATGGCAGTCCCTCAAAGTGATGCAGCACTTACAAGCCCACATAGAGTAATAGTTCAACAGCAAGTAGTCCGTGGCAGTCATTGTCAACCTCTCATCTTATTTTTGGACCAAAGCCAGGCAGTGTGACACATCAGTCCCCCACCTTTTGGAGCGTGACACTTTTAGCAGTGGAAGATCGAGTGGCACAGAGTGCCTGTTAGAGCCCCAAGACTGGGCGTGAAGAATGAAACTCACCCACAGGAAGGGGAACTTGGGGGGCAGAATCAATGAGCCCCGGTGATCAAACTGAGGTGTCAGCCAAGCCGCCCTCCCATGTACCGTGGGCAGCTGGCACCCTCCTAACCGAGCCTGCAAAGTCGAGTGGACAAGGAGTGTCATTTTCTACGTGTTAGATCAAGGCCCTTCTGTGACACCCAAATGAACTATCCGGTAGACAGTTGCATACTTTGGTTTGGAAATTAGGGGGAACACTGGAGTGAGAGGTAAGATTAGAAAGCCGGTGGGGCATTTCTGTAGACTTGAAGCCCTTGGCAGGACACGGCCACGACAGAGGATGTGAACCAAGGAGGAGAGAATCTTGGAGGATTCCCACATTCCCCAGACTGGAAGGGGGAGGGGAGACAGCGAAAGAAACCAAGAGGAGTGACTAGAAAAAGAGATTCAAAAGGAATGCGGTTCCTGTCTCTCTCTCTCTTTTTTTTTTTTTTTTTTTTGCCTTGTCATCATATAGAAACAGAATGTGTTCAATATGTTTTTTACAGGTTAAGTATTTTCATTTTCTGTCCTTAATTTACAAAGGGATGAATGGAATGGAATGAAAATACGCATTTCATTCATTCTGGTGGGTCTACGATTCCAGGGAATGCGCCATTGAACAGTTCCCACTGCTCTGTAGCCACTGTGGAACCGTAATTACCCAGCGAGGCGGCTGCGGTGGGGTATTATTGCCGTGAAAAAGGCCGTGAAAAAGGCCAGGATGCGGCTGAGTACCTGGGAATCACTCTCCCTCCACTGACCCAGAGGCAGACTTGGTAAACCTGCTGCATTTGCACAATTAGCATTAAAAGCTCTACCCGAGTTCAATGCAGAATCGCTTTGAAAGAAAAATCAGCAAAGGTCGCGGAGAAGTGGCAGCTAAACGCCTAGGTGCCGGCCTGGCTACGACCACGTAGGGGTAAGGTGCCTCTGCACATCTACTTGCGGGGTCCTTTCCCTGCCTTCGGGCACCTCCCCGCATTCTGTGCACTTCCCCAGATCCTGCACGGGGGGTCAGGTCTCCCCTGGGTCCGCTGTCTTCAGAGCATCCGACCTCCGTTCCTTCTTTGTCTTTGACTTTGGGATCCTGGAAAGGCACTATTCCTTCCTTTTTGCTCTCCCCTCCTAGGCACTTGGGGGGGGGGGGGTGTTTGAAAGCACCTGAGAGGTTTAGGGAGAGGTTTGGCAGAAACGGGACCAAGGGCTGTAAAAGGGCAAGATCATGAACATCTCATTCTCTCTGACTCCCAGACTCTCCATGAAGTGAGTCCCACCCGTAAGAGGGAGGCAAACACCCCTGCAGACCAAAGCAGCCTTTGCTCCGTGTACCCCATTCCCAGGGAAAAGCCTCGCCCCCCGCTCCCCTGCCGGCAGGGTCCGCAGCCTTACTTGGCTGAATCTGGTGGCCTCCTTGAAAGGGGCACGCAGCCTCCAGCCCAGGCGGTGCCATTCTTGCTGGAAAGAGGCCACCGCGATGCCCTCTGCTCCAGCTGGACTGGGTGCTGTGGGTGGAGCGCGGCTGCATTGTGACGCGTCGCCATGGAGACATGGGTCACTTCCTGCAGCTCAGCTGGGGGCCGACAGGTGCTGGAGGGAGGCTGGGCTCTTAATCAGGAGGGCCAGGGGACGGGTGGGGAAAGCAAGGGGATGTGTTTCCAGTAATATGGCTACTGACTTTTGTGTATTTGTATAGTTCTTGCAATGAGCTTTCCTGAGCATGGTCTTATTTGGGGAGAGGAGCAAAAAGAGGAGTAAGCTGAAGATTTTCAACTGCAAATTTTCTTTTTTTAAGTTTTTAATTTTTTGTTAACTTATTTATTTTTGAGAGAGAGACAGAGACAGAGCATGAGCGGGGGAGGGGCAGAGAGAGAGGGAGACACAGAATCCGAAGCAGGCTCCAGGCTCTGAGCTGTCAGCACAGAGCCCGCCCGACACGGGGCTTGAACCCATGAACTGGGGAGATCACGACCTGAGCCCAAGTCTGCTGCTCAACCAACTGAGCCACCCAGGCGCCCCAATTGCAAATTTTCATCCACGCATAACTTTCAACTTAAGTGACTGTGGGCAAAATTGTCAGATCTTTGCATTAGGTAGGAAACAAGAGTGGGGAAGGATGTGAGCTGACACCTTTCTCCTCACTGGGGTTCCTGGCACAAACCTTTGCACTTTGTGATTGTCAATTTAATTGTCCTTCTATCCCCACAAGACAAAACAGTGTCTCTCACCCCAGTGTTTTCCCAGAATGTGGAGGGATTTTTATCCTCATAATCTTGGCAACCACCTTGGTAGTTTGACACATAGTAGGGGCTTAGTGAAAGTGAATGCCTCCAGGCTAGGACACAGCTATTAGCCACCTGGCTGCAAAGAAAAGACAGGAAGTGCACATTGGAGACTGTTGGCAACATATTTAGAAGGCAATCTACAACAATCCCTTCTCTGCAAAGGGGTTATTCAAAAGTCAGACCTCTGTTGGCGGTGATATCTACAAAAAGGGAAATTATCAAAGGACACAGAAAAAGCATCAAAGTAAGCATCCCAAGTGCATATGCGAGGTATTGCTTAAAAATCAAGATCCCAAGTAGAATTTTCTGAGAGGATTCCTATCCGTTTTACATTCCTAATGCATTTTACACTTTCAAATTTTACATCAATGAATGGCGGTGGGAACACATAGAAGGTATAGAGTTCTGTCGATGTTATTAAAAGGAATGAGTCTAAATTGGGATTTAGTAGTGGCATCTAAATGAAGAAAATAACACCCAATAACAGATTACTGTCTGAAAATGGCAGAGTTAATTAGCATAGCATAATTTAAGAAAAAATATACTTTTTTAAACAGAGCAGGGAGTCTATAGAATTTCGAAAGTGAATTTGTATTAATATCTTACATTTGTCTCATCTTAGGCAAGCTGTGAAATTGTGGCCTACGCACCGAATCAAGAGCTGGAAGAAATCTTTGCACTTTCTACCTGGGGGGCTTTGGGATCGAGCAGATTCTTCTCTGAGCCCCAGTTTATCTGTAAAATGGAGTATAGCAGTACCTACCTCACCGGGATGTAAAGATTAGTAACTCCAACAATAATTTATAAGTTATAAAGCCGTGTAAACCTAAGGTACTGCTGTTTTGTCTCACTGCTATTCCGAGCGTCCTTCTTTTTTGGTCTTGCATTTCTGCTTCAGAATGGATTTTTGGTACAAGTCCATTTTATCGCGAGCAGTATAGCAGTATTCCTGCCCTTGAATTCGGGTTGCTTGAGGTAACCCCTTTCAGTGATTAAGTTGATTCTTTTTTCCTTGGCCTCTTTCCCTTCACAAACACGGACTGTGCACTGAAAATGAGCTGGAGGGTGACATTAAGGGGCCCTGGATACCATGGGAGCTTAGGGAGCTTGTCCTAGAACAGGAAATGCCTGAGCTGGGTTCTCAGCTCAATGGGAGACAGGAGACGGGAGAGGGAGAGCTGTCACAAGGGGGAGAAGGGGCCCAGGAGGCAGGGGACAGCGTGGGATTGTCACACAGTCAAGAGTGAAGGGAGAGCTAAGAGACACCAGAGCACAAGGCCCTGCAGGCCTTTTACAGTTTTCCGTCATGAATTTATTGTTCTTCTTAGCTTGCACACCTGTCTTCTTTTATAAAACTGGATGCCCCTTGAAAGCAAGGGCTTCGGGAGTGCCTGGGTGGCTCAGTCGGTTAAACGTCTGACGGTTTGTGAGTTCAAGCCTGGCATCAGGATCAGTGCTGGGAGCCTGGAACCTGCTTGGGATTCTGTGTCTCCCTCTCTCTCTGCCCCTCCCCCGCTTTTGTTCTGTCTCTCAAAAATAAACATTTTTTAAAAATTTAAAAAAAGAAAAAGAAAGAAGGCAAGGGCTGTGCTTGGGCATCCCCCCTCCCACCCCCCGAAACATGAGAAGGATTCACTGGAGTTAAGTTAAAGCAGCAGGGTGAAGAGATCAGGTCAGAAGTTTACATACATCCTGAAGAAGAGGGAAGATTATCCATATCACCTACCAGAATAAGTTCATCATTCGGAAATTAAGACATCCAGGTTACTAATATGCCTTTTACAGAGTTTCAAATTGATCTAAAACAATAGACAGTAGTTATATTGAATGGGTTAAATGTTACACGGTTGTTTCCAATTCAAATTATTATAATGAATTTCTTTCTGTGCACGCACGAGCACACACACACACACACACACACACAGGAACCTGCTGTTAAAGCAGCGGAGAAGCGGGTGGGTGGCAGAGGGAGGGGACAGCAAGTATAGAACACCCAGCTTTGGGCTGTGAGGGAGACAGCTTAAATGGTGGACAGTTAATGTTCCAACGAGAGATGAGTAACCAAGTTCACGGGCCGTGGGTAAGACGCAGGGAGAGAGATGGCACTTGCCGCTGTGGAGAGAGCGCATGGGGCTCAGACCTGGAGAAGCTGTGTATGCCCCTCCTCGGACTGAGCGTGCCCACCTACAGCTGGGCATCTTGCAAGAACTCGGATTCTGAGTAAGTCAGTCGGGCGGGGCCTGAGGTTCTGCTTTTCTAACAAGACCCCCGGATGATTCATAAAGTTTGAGATGGGCAGAGCTAGAGCCGAGTCCTAAACCCAGCAGACTCTGCATCACCAGGAGCTTGTTAGAAATGCAGACCAGGGCGCCGGGGTGGCTCAGTTGGTTAAGCTTCCTTCCGACTCTTGGTTTCAGCTCAGGTCATGATCTCATGGGTCTGTGAGACAGAGCCCCGAGTTGGGCTCCATGCTCATAGTTTGGAGCCTGCTTGGGATTCTCGCCCTCTCCCCTTGCCCCTCGCTCCCCCACCCCCTACAATCATCAGCGTGTCCAGTGCACATGAGCTTCTCTCTCTCTCTCTCTCTCAAGATAAATACATAAACTTAAAAAAAAAAAGAAATTAAAACACGTAGACCTCCTGAATGAGTCCACAGCTTGACAAGACCTCCAAGAGATTCCCAGGCACATTCAAGTTTGAGAAGCTCTGCTCCAGGAAACGTGACAGCGGTCACAGCGGTGTCTCCTGAACAAGAAAGACGATGGGAAATAGTTGATGGGAGAATTCAAAGAGCAAGCCAACAAAGGATGTGTAAAAGATTCGACAGGGGGCTGCTTCCAAAAGCCCAGGAGAGGTCACAGATGCTCTCCAGTGTTACCCAAGTACTTTGGATATGGATACACTGAGTGAAGTTCCTCCCCCGGGTTGATATATTTGGGCAAAAGTCTTTCCGTTATGTAGTATGCAATGCTTTTAGTCAAGGGTCTTCATGTTAAAAAAAGAAAGAAAGAAAGAGACTAAAGTGGCTGAGTAGCTCAGTGGGTTAAATGTTTGGCCCTTGATTTCAGCTCAGGTCATGATCTCATGGTTCATGAGTTTGAGCCCCGAGTTGGGCTCTGCACTGACAGCCTACTTGGGATTCTCTCTCTCCCTCTCTCTCTCTCTCTACCCCTCCTTCACTTGTGCTCTCTTTCTCTCTCAAAATAAATAAGTAAACTTTTAAAAAAAAGAATATTGCTTTTGCTCCTTTGTTTTAGCTTATCGATTAACTCATAAAACATTTTCTCAATGTCTGTGATGGAGTCTATATGATTCAGGTTCTCAATATAAAAAAACCAATAGAAGGTGTGTGTGTGTGTGTGTGTGTGTGCGCGCGCGTGCACGCGCGCGTGTGGATAGAGAAAGAGATTTATTTTAAGGAATTGGCTCACAGAGCTGTGCAGCCTAACAAATCCAAAATCTGCAAAGGAAGCTGGCAGGTGGGTGGCCCAGGGCAGAGCCCATGTTGCCATTCAAGTTTGAAGGCCACCTGTGCAGACCCCTCTCTTGCCCAAGGGAGGTCAGTCTTTTGTTCCACTCAGGACTTCCACTGATGGGAGAGCCCCACTGACATTGTAGAGGGCATTCTGCTTTACTTAAAGTCCACCGATTTCAATGTTAGTCTCATCGAAAATACTTAACTAGAAATATCCAGAATAATGTTCAGACCAAGTATCTGGACACCATGGCCCAGCCAAACTGACACATAAAATTAGGCCTCACTGACCGAGATCTTTCTGAAGTCTACGTAATTCATATCTGTCACTCAGAGGGGGTGTTGTTAAGCAGTCGAGAATGATTGCTATCACTTTATTGGAAGATCCAGAAAAGAAAATTCTATAATGTTCTCGATTTTATTAAGACAGTCCAACCTAATGGAGCAGATTCTAAACTCTGCTTCTAATGTGCCACTCAACAAACGTACTGACATGTTATTCACATAGAGCCAGAGCAGCAAGTTCAGACTGTTGATTCTATCAAAACCTTGTCAATCCAGTACGGACGTCACCTCCCTCCTGGGCCAGCTCTGCTGTCCCTGATTCTTGTGTTTTCCTCTCCTCTGAACTCTTCAGAGGTTAAGTGGGCCAGGCCAGTCATTGGGTAATTACTAATGCTCCACACTGTCAGTCCTTTCAAGTGTATTCAAGTAGTGAATATCAAGTATGAACACTCCTTTTAAATCTGTTATACCAGCATTTACCCATCCAAATGAATGTTCTCTTCTTCAAAGTCATAATTCATTCTAATGACACTGCCATTGCTTAAAGCATTTTTGAAATTCTTTAGAAACTCCCTTCAGAACTAGATGCAATATTCTTTTGAATTTCTTAAATAGGGGCATAACTTGGCTCTTTGAAGATAGATTGGGATTTGAAACAGTAAAAAGACATTCACATTTGAGCTGATAATTAAGGTAGGCAATCAAGTTGGGCAATATTATCCTTTAGCCAAAAATCAACTATAACCATGAGGTAATGAGAAAAAAAACCTCCCTCCTTCTGTAGATAATGTCTGGATTTGCATTCTTGTTGGAATAAATTAATAGCCTCCAAGGTGACTCTTGTTCTGAGAGCTTCAACAAATCAATCACTTGGATAAATCAATCCTCACATATTTATTTTAAAACTAGATTCTACAGTTTTAAGTCATTAGTTTCACTCCGGAAACTGGATTCTAAGTGTTTTAGACATTCCCTTTTTTGAACGTCTCTCATAGCACTCATTTTATTATTCTTCTTAGTTTGCACACCCGTCTTTTTAAAAAAATTTTTGTTTTTTTAATTTTATTTTTGAGAGAGAGAGAGAGTGAGGGAGGGAGGGAGGGGCAGAGAGAGGGAGACACAGAATCCGAAGCAGGCTGCAGGCTCTGAGCTGTCAGCACAGAGCCTGATGAGGGGCTCTAACCCATAAACTGTGAGATCATGACCTGAGCCGAAGTCAGACGTTTAATCCACTGAGCCACCCAAGCGCCCCACACACCTGTCTTCTTTTATAAGACTGGACGCTCCTTGAAAGCAAGGGCTGAACTTTATATACCAGCACCCACCTCAGTGCACCGCAGAGTAGGCACTCGATCATATGTGTTGCATGCATGAACTGAATGAATGGATGACTGAATGAATGAATTGCTTAGATCGTTGTTGTCCTATAGACTAGGATCGATCTTAAACTGTTAAAATATCTGAATAAGGCTGCACTTATACCCAGAGTGAAGCCTCTTTTGCCCAGAAAGATCTGTTCCAATACACTTTTCACCAATTTAAAGGCTGCCCGACATTACTTCGTTGCGACACTTGCTAATAAATACATTAGCACAGTGTATATCCCCTTAGAAGCAGTTCATGAAACTTTGCTGAGTGAATAAGGACTGAGTGAATGCATCCAATAAAAACCGCTTTTAATTCAATGAAAACATTGTTTTTAATTATAAAAGAAACCTTCTAGATTTCTAGTCCATTCCTGGAGTGATTACTGATGGTTTTTCTCAATTCAGCTACTTAAAAAAAAAAAAATCTTTGTCAATTTTTGTGAATTAGAGTTTCTATTTCCTTCGGGAAACATTTAATATTTGATATCTGCCTAAGGTTTGTTTGCACTGACATTTTACTGTGAACACTCTTCATCTTGTACTGAGTTGAATAACAAATGTTTAGCCTCTTCTGTTATTAAGGAACATTTTTTTCTTTTCTAGAAGATTGGTTATCATATTGTTTCTATTCTCCAAATACTTCATAGACCTGTCCCTCAAAAAGCTCTTCTTGAGAAAGTAGCTGTGAAATCCACAATTCTTATTGTAATTTGGTAAGTTACAAGGCAAATCTACCACCTGCAAAGCATGATGGAAATATCACACACACACACACACACACACACACACACGGTCACAAATTTAATCAATTCCATGTTGAATGCTAAGAAAAGTTTTAATTGCACAGAGTACCCAACATATCAAATATAAATGAAGGGACAATCAGGAGCGCTATCAAAATGTATAATACAGGAAGTTGTTTAAAAAGAATAGAAAAATTATACTAAGGACCCATAAATCTTCCTCTTTATAAGCATATGTAGTGATTCCTTCAATGCAGGTTTTATATGTACATAGGAATTTTTTTCTTTTTGAAGAACTCCATTGCAGCTATGAGATGAAAAATGTACTGATGTAACAATGTATTATGGTAATGTTATAGCTTCCTTCTTTTTTGCTTTTAGAGTTGGGATTGCTAAAAGCTTATTTAAAACACCCAACTGACATAACCCGCTTTCACCAGAGGACACTGCCAAGTACGTTATCCTTCCCCCGTCACTATTTGGTTCCTCGTTATCCGGCCTCTTTCTACACAGGTCATTTTGATGAGAGAGAGAGGCCAAGGGAGCTCAAGTTTCAGGCAGCGGGTGGCAGGTTACCGTCCTCTCGACCTGGCCAATCCTCCAGTGACCCCTCCCCAGAATGTTTCTCCTAAGGATGGGAAACATACTTGTCTTCCAGTGAAAGGTGTCCTAGGCTTTTTGTCCAGCCACGTTTGCAAGAAAATAGCACTGCTAACCATCCACTCGCTGGGGTTGGGTTCAGACGAGGAGGAGATCCCGAGCAGAGGACCGCTGATTTATGCAGTATCCACAGTCAACGCCCAAGTCAGACTGGCCCCTCAAAGGCTGCCTGGGGAGCTCCCAAGATGCTGGGGTTCTAAGCAAAGCATTCAGGGTGCTCCCTCTGCCTCTTTGGAGAAGTGTTCAAAGGAGAAGATACCTCTCCGGGCCACTGGGCCAAAGCCCGCCCTTCCAGGAGTCAGCTGCATCGGGCCGGCCACCAGGGAAATGGAAGACAGGAGCCTCCCTCGGGAGCACAGGTAGGGACAAGCAGGGGGAAGTGCCCGCCTCCCACCACCTCTTGCCTCCCCCCAGCCTTCTGTCTCGGCACAGGCCTGGCAGGTAGCAGGGACCACAAAGTGTTCAATCCAATCAGATAAATTGATTGGGTGTCTCTTCCGATTCCAGAACACTTGGAAATGGCAATTCTGCCAAAAGAACCTCCGTCAGAGATGATCTGGGTGACAGACTGCAGTTGAAAACGTCATCTATTGAACCTGAGAAAAGTAACAAGGCACGTTATTATCGTCACTGGAAAAACAAAGCCAAAAACCCAACAGTGCCTTAAAACTCATACAACATACAATGTAACCATTTCAATAATTAGTAGAGAACCTTGAGTTCCTCAGAAGAACTCAAAAACCCAAGCAGCTTTTTATGGTTGTTTGTCTACCAGTAGGATATGGATCATTCGCTTTTCCAAGGGCCGGAGTAGATGTGCAGAGTTTTCCCACTTGTGACAAAAGGCCCCCAGTTGGCGAATAGATGCCCAGGACAAAGGTCAGTTTTTGCAAAGGCGAGAAGGGGACGGCACTAGGTTGATTCACCAGGGCAGAGCCAGTAGAGGCCAGGCTGGCCTGCCTGCAGGGGGTTGCAGGCAGCTGATGCATCTCTGGCTGTGCGACCTGCGACCTGCGGTGCATAATGATGGCTCAGGCCTCAGGCGGGGCTCCAAGAGTCCCTCCCCACTGCTCTGTCCTGGAGGTGGCCCCAGCTTGACTCCTAGTCAACTTGCAAGGAGGCACTGGCCAACTTCACAAGCCCCTTGGTGTCCCTTGGATGGCAATGGTCATCCCAGGCAGCCGCACTCACGGGCGCCAAGGCCAGTGGGTGGGGCTGGAGAGATGTCACAGGAGGGACCAGGCACCTGGGACTGCAGCCACCACCGGGTAAGTTAATCCTTCCCCCCAAGAATCCGTGTATGATCCCCCACAGGGCTGCAAGGGAGCGAAGCACAAAGTGATTTTGTAAGGAACACCCAGACAGAGAAAGCTAAAGCAATGTGGAGGGAGGGAGGGAGTTAGGGGGAGAAAGAGAGGGAAAGGGAGAAAGGTGGGGGAGGAGAAAGGGAGGAGGAAGAGGGAGAGAGAGATCAGGGCAGGGGGAAGCAAGGAAAGAGGAAGGAGGAGGAGGAGAGTGAGAGAGAGAGAGAGAGAGAGAGAGAGAGAGAGAGGGAGCTCTCGCGCGCGCGCACAGGAGGGGAGGGGCTATCACCAAGACAAGAAATCCTCAGGAGTAAGCATTTTTGCTATAAACATCGGAAGAAAGCAACCCTCGTTAAATATAATTGAGACTCTTGTTTTTTTATATCTGAGTATTTTTTAAACTGCAGGTTCATAGAGATTGGTGTTTTTTCGTGTGTTTGTGTTCGGGCTCTTTCTTCTTGCAATTAGCAGCAAGAGTCCTGGTTCGAGGAAGTTGCCTTCGGGCCCAGACTCACGTGGGACCGGAGAATGGGCTCAGCAGAAGACAAACCCAGACGAGACTGGACGGATGTCCTCTGCCTGAGCCACAACCAGACTGAAAAGTCGCACCAGCTCCTGAGGGGGAAGCACTGGATACTAGGATCTAGATTAAAATCTGGTAGGGGCGCCTGTGTGGCTCAGTCGGTTAAGCGTCCGATTTCAGCTCAGGTCACGATCTCGCGGTCCGTGAGTTCGAGCCCCGCGTCGGGCTCTGGGCTGATGGCTCAGAGCCTGGAGCCTGCTTCCGATTCTGTGTCTCCCTCTCTCTCTGCCCCTCCCCCGTTCATGCTCTGTCTCTCTCTGTCTCAAAAATAAATAAACGTTAAAAAAAATTAAAAAAAAAATAAAATAAAATCTGGTAGGTGAAGCCTTCTCCAAAGCTATTCTTTCGTGGTCTTACAAACCCTTTCAAAAGTTTTTAAAGATGCATATGGCCCATGGTTAGTCTTCCCCCAGCTGCTCCTGGTTAACATTCTGTTGCCTTGAATATGCACATCAGGAAAGCATCACTCTTTCATAACATTTAAATTGTTGTTAATATTTAAATGAGCAGTAAGATGGACTTACATGAACAATGTATTTAAAAATTGTATTCTGGGGGCGCCTGGGTGGCGCAGTCGGTTAAGCGTCCGACTTCAGCCAGGTCACGATCTCGCGGTCCGTGAGTTCGAGCCCCGCTTCGGGCTCCGGGCTGATGGCTTGGAGCCTGGAGCCTGTTTCCGATTCTGTGTCTCCCTCTCTCTCTGCCCCTCCCCCGTTCATGCTCTGTCTCTCTCTGTCTCAAAAATAAACGTTAATTTTTTTTTTAACGTTTATTTTTGAGACAGAGAGAGACAGAGCATGAACGGGGGAGGGTCAGAGAGAGGGAGACACAGAATCCGAAACAGGCTCTGGGCTCCAAGCTTTCAGCACAGAGCCTGATGCAGGGCTCGAACCCACGGACCGCAAGATCGTGACCTGAGCCGAAGTCGCTGCTTAACCGACTGAGCCACGCAGGCGCCCACTCACTTCTTACTTTCTGAAGTCCGTGATGTTGTTTCCCTTTTATCAAGAGGCCTTTTTCTTTCTTCCTTTTTTTAAATGTTTATTTAACTTTTGAGAGAGAGAGAGAGACAGAGGCAATGCACAAGGGAGAAGGGGCAGAGAGGGAGATACAGAATTCAAAGCAGGCTCCAGGCTCCGAGCTGTCAGCACAGAGCCCAACGCAGGGCTCGGACCCATGAACCAGGAGATCATGACCTGAGCCGAAGTCCGACTGTTAACCGACTGAGCCGCCCAAGTGCCCTGAAGCCTTTTTTTTTTCCAATTAATTGTCCACTCCCATGATATTATTCTACCCTCTTATTTAACTACCTTCCTCAGGTACTTACGAATTTGTAACATACCTCTGGAAGTTACACTGAATTTTCGGTCAGAGAAACTGCTCCTTCGGATTAAAGGTTCACTCATTTTTTCCAGAAATAATTTAATTGTCTCCTTCTTTTCTGGACTTGTGCTTGACAAATTCAGAACTTTTCCTTCCACCTTTACAGTAGAATTGCTGAGCCCAAACCAATAGAAGAAATCAAATAATGCATCAGCTTTGAATTCATACGCAAAGCTCAAATGTTCTCCATTAACCACCTTGTTTCCTGGAGGGAAAAAATTTTGTACTGCCTCTTGAAAATCAAACTGAAAGAGAGAGAGAAGCGTTTAATTAATGTCATGGCTATAATGTTATATTACAGAACGGTATATTACTATAGAATTCTATTATTGAACTAACGACTGCCCAAATATCCAAAATATCACCTATCTTCTTTCTTTTTCATTCTGACATATTTTTCAACGGTTGACTTCTGTTTTTTAAAACAGACCTTCGTACTTATACCTTATCCATCTGAAACCCTTGAACCGCTTGGTCACATTGACCTTTATTGTTACCCCGTTTCTAATCGGTTGCTCGAAACCAAGCTCATTTTATTGGTAGTGATAATGAAACCACAGAAAACGTATGTCTCAGCTCTAGGGACTCAGCCTCGCATGAAATGCCACCGACCCCTCTCTATGTGGTTAGCAGCCCTGGAATCCAACTGACGCAAGCTTACCTGAAGCCGGTAGCTCTCCCCGATCACTGAGGAAATGACCATGTCCATTCCATGCTCTATCTGTCTTCTTATCTTGGGGTGCCTTGTGTTCACGAGAAACGCGTACGTTCTTTCTAGGAATTAGGAGGCACGATTCAGATTGAGGTGCGCACGTGCGACATCAACATACTTCTCAGCATTTGATAAAGCAGTGACTCCCACCCTATTTGGAGACTTTGTTCATTTACAGCCTCCTCTGCAGCTCCCTCAGACCCTCACTGTAAGGCCTAACCAGATTTCTAGAAATGTTATTCCTGAGAACCTTGGGGATGCAAAGGAAGCTCTGGGCAACTGTAAAAGCCAGTTAGAAAAATCAGCTCCAAGTCTACTGTCACTCTTGTCTCAAAAAAATAAAAAATACAAAAAATAAGTCCTATTCCCCGATTATCACAGATGAGAACTGGCTCCCACTGTGTGCGTCCGGCATGGGGAGCTAACGTCACTAGGAGGAAAATCCCTCCCACTGTTTAAATAATACGATGTCTCTGCCCCCGGCAGTTGTATCCTTGGTGGTGTGGTGCTGGTTTGTTTTGGGGTTCTTTCTTTCTTTCTTTCTTTCTTAATTTCTTTCTTAATTTCTTTCTTTCTTTTTTTAATTCCTTATGTCCACTTCTGCCCAATCCTACACAATCTAAGCAAAGAGAAAGTTGTTTCCTCATTAGGAAATTTGAAATATTATGAACCAACGATCTCGTAACTTTTCCAGTCCCCAGAATCAAGCTCCTTGGCCTTAACAGTCAAGTGTTGTTTTCTAGACAGACACGTTACATGGATTCCCACTCTCTGTTAAAGGCCACGGACCAGCCATTATGTGAGTTTGAGAACTGAGTATTTTGCATTGGCTTTGGGAGTCAAACCTATGGTCCCTCAATAATTAGTCTTACATCCCTCAGGAATATCATTTGAGCTAACTTTTGCACTAACTTTGTTCATCTTATTTTTTTTTTACCCCTGTTTCCTTTCTCCCAAATTGCCATCCTGGGGGGCACTTTAAATATAAATGACCTTATATCCTCTTTGAGACAAGAGATAAAGAAAGCAAGCAAGCTATTTGAGACCTTGAACTAGCTTTCACACAAACCAAACTAAGATCTTTAGGTTCCTTAGACACTAAGGGCTACCACACTCCACTGTCATGCTGGCTGGGCAGGTTGTGCACTGCACCACTCTAGAGGGTGCCATTCACATTCATAGACATTGTCTATTTGTACAGTTATTATGACAAACTTCTGGAAGGGATTAGTAAATGATGTTGAGTTACTGGTGGCTTTTTCTAGTTTGCACAAAAGTGCAGCTTAGCACCAAGGTTAGACGTGTTACCTTACTTATAACTTTCATAATTTAAACTTGACCATCTCAAGCTTCTGTATCACAGAAGCCCTTTTTTTCATGGCTTTCCTTACAATTGCACAGCACTGGGTTTCTGTACCTCCTTCCAGGACAGTTGTCACACAACCGTATAGCTTTTACAGGCCACCCGCAAATCCACAAACATTTCCTGCACCACTCCCTGCTACTTTCATTAAAATGTAAAAATGGAGAGGTCTCTTATTCTTTCTTAAGATTCCTCCTGAGAGATCGACGCAGGAGGTGTACTTGATACGCCTGTGAATTACATTCCCGGAGAACTCTCCAGCTTTCTGGTCATCATCAAGCCAAATAACATCAGGGGCTCAGATGCTCTAACAAGTGCTACTTGCTACCTCGTGGTCCGTTCCCGGGCCCTCCTGCCGAGAGAGCATTGTGGCTGAATTGTCAAGCCAGCGGAGAATCTGAATGATTCTGAAGGAAATGAACAGAGCAGCAGCTCCACGAATCTGAATGAGAATGAATGTTTGAGAGAGTCTATTTGGAATTTGCAGATCACTTCTTACTACTTTGGGCTCATTTTAAGAATGCTATTGAGAAGCAGGATTAAGAAATTCTGCCTCTATCACCGAGCATTATGCCCATGGCTTTCCCCACATAACACTGTGCAGGAAGCAGGGAAGATGGAGATATTTTCCTATCGGAACAGGAAGTTAATGGAGTTGTTATCAGTAAATCTGATTTCTTGGAAGAAACGGTAAAGAGATATCCCTCCAGTCGAGATTTGAAGGCCACAGCATGAAACAGAAAAGCCTCTACAACAGCTCTTTCTTTACCTTAGTTTTCTTATCTGTTAAGTGGGTATAAGCACCTCATAGGTAGGATGACTATACATCCTAGTCCCCCTGGGTTAGACCTTGGTCCCAGCATAATTATTAACAGGACCTACTCTCATGCTCGAAAACGTTCCCGTTTGCATGAAAGTCGTATGGGGCTGTTGCGTCCATCAAGGACATGAGCCTATGCCTCACACACGTGAGTGTCTGGAATGTGGCAGACAGTATTATATATCATCAGCAGCGTTCCAGTCATTTTTGCAACCCTCATAGACTCAGAACCTGATAGCACTTCCTGCCTAGACAGGAAGTACAAGACAAAAGCCCAGAGACAGATGGCTTCTGCCCTAGGATCATGTAGAGGTTCTGCAGGCTGGTGCTGTGCTTCAGAGGGTCTAACGCACCAGGCTCCTTGCCCCCCAGCGTTGTCACAAGCTGACATCTACCCTGCCTACTCCGTGAACAACTTGTACCTCATTAGCATGCCACAGTCCACAGCCCCAGGAAGCAGCATCAAACCCAAAATATTTATATACCTACCTTTTGAGGTGTCTTTTTTGGTCTGTACATTAACAAAGAACAGCATTGGTTTGCTCAATATAGTTTCCCTGTAGTCTTTATAATCGCAGTAGTTGGTCAGTTCCACATACCTACGAAAAAAGCAGAGATAATTGCGAACGTAATATACCCTTCCATCTAGGTCAGGAAGGGGATGTTCTGGACAGGCGCCTGCCACATCCACAGAACTTGTGAGGGAAATAGCCTAACGTCTGCCCTCTGGAGGCAGTCATCTTTTGTACGATATAAATAAATCCCCTCCCTAGTCAGCTGAGACATCAGGACACAACCTGAAGGTGGCCCTGGTCTTTGGCGTGGCCTGGCACCAATCCTGGGCTCTCAGAGGCAGCCTTCGCTATGTGATGGCCAACACCATCTATCTTTTGGGCCCTTAAGAGTTCACTGGAAGCTAGAAGTGCTCTGTCTCTCCGGACTGAGAATGAATTACACCCAATTAGTGGGATAAGCTAGGGTGGGTCTGAAATTTCCCTCTTCTCCTCCTCCTGTCTTGCCTTCTCTGATCCCTAGATCCCAGCCCCCCTATAGATTATGCAATCAACCAAGAGTCATATGAACTAATTCATGTGTCCCCGATCCTGAGCTTTGTGCAATGAAGAAAAAAAAAAAAAAATACCACTAATGTTGGACTTTTGCCCATGACCCTATTCAGACTAGCCTCTTTGATTTTCATTCATTACCCCAGCCTGGGAAGTTCTTCTTCACACGTTGACTCTGTCATCCAGGATGTCAGCTTTCTCCCCCTATACTAGAGATTTTCCAGGTAGTTTCTATGTTTCTACCTGTATTGTTGATCGAAAGACAGATCGAAGTGCAAATTGGCTTCCCTCAAGACGATGGCTAATTTTCTATCCATACCTCAGCTCAGATGCCACATGGGCACAGGCAGGCTGAATGGCATCCAACAGGCTGGAGGATGTGTCTGCCACCGTCCCTCTTCAACACAGAACTGGTTCCCCATTGACTGGCCCAGCTGTGTGCATGTGCATGGAATGAATGGCCGCCCTGGCTGACAGCACAGGCCGATTGTGCTATGCTGTGATGTGCTTGCTTCCTACATCTAGTCGCTGGCAGAGACAGCTCGAGTGTTCTTTCTGGCTTGTTGTCCGTCCAGTGCCTGATGTGAAAATCACAGCCTTGGAGAGAGCCCCACTGCAGGGAGCTGTGACCACCCAGCCCCATTAGCCTCCCACCCCACCCCACTTCCCATAACCCACTTAGGGGGGGCCAGCGCACGAGACCCAGACCTGGGCGTGGGTCGGGAACACGTGGGAGAATATCTACCCCCAAGGCAGAAAAACACAGCTTTGGCTTGTCTGTCTCCCAGCTTGGTTTCTTAGAAATCTGTATCATTCTCTCTTTTCTGGGGATTGTCAGACCTGATTTCGAGAGCTTTTAAAACCTGACCCCTGATGGAGTCTCTAAAATGCTTCCTGCCTTGTACTTCATCAGGCTTTTAATGTAGTCTCTGCTTCCCACTCCAGGGACACTGGGTGGTCAGGGGGCTTGTCCAGGGGTGGGGAAGGGGCAACAGGGCTGGTGTATTCCGGGGAAGGGAAGCGGGGACAGGTGTTGACATTCAGGGGTGGGGTGGGGAGGGTAGGAGTAGGGGAGAAGAGGTGGGGGGCCAGGGGGAATAACAAGGGAACAGACTGCGGAAGATAATGCAGCCCAGGGATTTTGTATGGTTCTTCTGTCATCCCTCTCCTGCCCTTATCCTCACCTGAGCAGCACAGTGCCCAGTGAGAATGGGGAAAGGGGAGGTGGGGGACTGAGGGGGAGTGGCCCTTGTGTCCCATAATCAGCAAGGAGAGAACGTTCCTGTTCCTTTTTGTCCCAATTGGCCAACTGCCAAAAGACACTGAAGAAAGGAAGCAGAAGAGAAGGGAGAAAGGGAACCGCAATTTGCCGAGTTCATTTGCTCTCATTCATTCATTCAACAGCATTCACTGGGCGCCGACTGGGTGCTGGGCACCAGGCAGGCATCACACGTGCCTTATCACACCTGAGGGGCTCAGGGCCTGCGAGGTGGGGCTGGGATAGAGGGTGGCAGTACGCGGGTGCCCTCCCAGCCCCTCTGCCATCATCTCTTAACTGTCCAGGACCTGGGACGACCAGACAAGAGTGGCCTGGGAGAGGCTGTGTAAGGTCTGTAGTCGTAGGGGGCGTGGGGAGAGGCGCAGAGGAAGAAGAAAGGAAGAAAACTCTTATCTGTCGTCATGGAAAGGAAAGGACAAGTCCAATTGGAGTAAACATCAACAAGGCGGATGCGTGAAGCTGAGGCAGAGTCGGATGTCACTTGTGACCCATCCAAGGCAGATTTTCATATTCTCCTGCCTTGTTTGCCATGGAGCTAATTTACAGTCACTTAAGCATTTCATATTTTTCTCAAGGTGACTCCTCTGCTCTCTCAATATCCGTGGTCTGAGTGTCGTTCTCTAGGGCGTGAGCACAGCATTTGTGTACAACGCGTCTGGAAAATCTGCCGTCCCGATTACTATTCTGATGTTGCACGTTAACAGTGCAACACTCGCCTCTGCGCGAAACCCATCAACATCCAGTCGAAGGGACCCTCGATTTTATTCCGATGAATCCGTGGCGTATAGGAAAAAGATGAAAATCTCAACTTAGAAACGATCACTGGTTGGGAACATAATCAGTTTTCCCCCCAATTCTCTGGAAGGTTTTTTTGGAATGCGAGGGGGCTCAAAGAGCTGTTGTCTGTCATGATCAGAGAAGGGGGACCAGGCAGGGAGTGGTGGGGGCTTCCGGATAGTCACACGCTCACTGAGTTTAATGCATAACCTATACATGTGTCATCCTTTCTGGAGTCTGAATTTCATAAGATGCCCTGAATAATAAAACTATGCTCAACATAATTTAATTTTCCTTTGATGATTTAGAGGCACTTTTAGGATCTTAACGGGGCTGTAAACATCACCACAGAGCATGTCAGTTATCACTATGCCACAGATGTGTGAAAATGCTGCTATTTATATGAGAGCTCTGTAACAGGATTTACAGACAAGAGATTGTAGCAAGATCCCTGCTTAATGAACTCTGTATTTAAACCAGGTCACAAATAAGAAATACCTCCTTGGGGCGCCTGGGTGGCTCAGTCGGTTGAGCGTCCGGCTTCGGCTCAGGTCATGATCTCACAGTCTGTGAGTTCAAGCCCCGCATCGGGCTCTGGGCTGACAGCTCAGAGCCTGGAGCCTGCTTCTGATTCTGTGTCTCCCTCTCTCTCTGCCCCTCCCCTGCTCATGCTCTGCCTCTCTCTGTCTCAAAAAAAAATAAATAAAAACATTAAAAAAAAAAAAATTAAAAAAAAGAAATACCTCCTTAATTCATCATTCCCAGCCTCCCAGGTACGGTACAATTGTTAAACACCTTGAAATTCCAGAGAAATTAATAAACGTGAGCACTCCTTTGGAATCCACTGTTACAAAATTTGGATATGTAAGCCACTAAAATACAAAAAGATTGAGGACCTGGCTGTGAAGTCTCACAGGTATTTAAGTATCTGGCATTCAATCACTGGCTTTATTTTAAGATGAGCCTTACCAGACTACATTAGGGAATAGTGATTTCATCTTTAATCGTGCATATTTCTGAATTACTGATGCAAACGTTGCTTCTTGGGTACTGGATGCTTGTTGTATTTGCTGAAATTATTAAGGATGAAAAGCAAATGGTTTAAGATAGCTCTCTTTAAACTCTTTATTTCTTCCTGGCTTTTACCCTGGCCCCAAAATGCTTCCAGGCTGAAACTTTCTATGCCTGGCTTCAATCCAAAGATTGAAAGGCAGACCAATGTGACGGCTTTTCGAATGCACAGTGATTCGAAATGAGAAGATCGAAGTCATGCCCTAATTGACAGGCAGTGTGAACTCAGCTGCAGAGCCACATCTCACTGTGACCTTGGGTGAGTTACTTAACCCATCTGAACCTGTGCCCTCATCTATAAAAGGGATAGAACAGTATTTCTTTCTGGGCGAGGATTCAATGCAGTGCAAGTAACATAGGTGTATGCACTTGGGCCCATAATAGATGCTCAACAAACACTGTCAGTATCTTTAACCTGAGCCAACTCTGCTGGCCAAAGGGTGAAGTTCTATAAACTTGTGCCACACAATCAAGGCTGTGTTCATCTGAGTGACCGGGAAAAAGGACAACGCAAGCATCTGAGAAACAAGTGAGCAAGAGTTTCTCCTTCTTTGCTCCAATTTCTTTCCTCAGTTTTTCAGTCTGGAAGCTAAAGCTAAAGCTTAATGAAGGCAATGCCAGAAAGATGAGACCAAGAAAGAACACTGTATTTTTGCTCCTAGCAAATCAGGAGTGGCCGAAAGATCACTCCCCTCTGAGCTGCCTACCTTTCTCTGGGGATTCCTTCAGGCGTTACATCATTTCTAGCACAATCTGAAAAGCTGCCCCAAATTTCCCTTGGCTCCAGCAATTGAGTGCTCAAAGGCGAATAAGAACTCAACCCTATGGCTTTTCCATCTGAGGAGGGGTGGGGGTGTGTGCGTGTGTGTCCCTGCATGTGCTCATTTAAAAAAATATGGAGAGTGGAGCGCAGAAAAAGAGGAACACATATGGAAAACAGGCCTTGTGTAGAAGTCCCAGAAGTTGCTTATAGCTTTCATAATCCTTTGCTACGACACTAAGCTCAAGCGTTCTGCCCTTGGGAGCAAGCAGGATGGCCCTGCCGTGTTTCCAGTGTTAACTTGACAGCTTTATGTGAGGCCTCAGCCTAAGCTGTCAGACAGCTTCTTCTCTTTCACTTCCTCCCCTCCTTCTGCCCCAACTCTAGGGAAATTAAGCAATGGCTTCAGATTTATCACTCCGCTGTCTGCTGATTCGAATCAAGGATGCACATGTTCGTCTACTCATTCATTCATTCATTCCTGATGCTCAGTTCACGCGAAGTGCTGTCATGGCACAGAGAAGGACGCATTCGTACATCCATTTATTCGTGCAACAAATACGTACTGAGCACATGCGCTGCGCGGCAGGGGCACAAAGAAGCAAAAGGAAATAGTCTGGCTCGCAAGAAGCATCTAGTCTGCTAGGAAGGCATAAGAAAATGCACCACTTCGATGTCAAACGATAGACAGGTAAAGCCGTGTTGCTTAACGCATGGCCGCTGGACCATCAGCACCAGCATCACCTACGAGCTCGTAAAACTGCAGAGTCCGGGGCTCCTCCCCAGTTTTGTTCAACCTAAACAACTGTGTTTTAATAAGACCCCCAGGAGGCCTGCAGGTTTATTACAGTTTGAGAAGCACCGGACCGAAGACATGGTCCCTGCCATCGAGAGGCTCACAAACGAATGTGATGACTCAAACACGCAAATGCCAGAGAAATGCATAGCTCTCTGCCTTCGTGTGTCCAACCTCCACTGGCTTACGCTCTAGGTATTTAAATAAGAAAGAGCAAAGCAGGAGGGGTCTGGAGTTAGAACGGTGGACTGAGCTGAGACAGACAAGAGGGACCAGATGCACCACCACTGGGTGGGCCAGAGCGGCAGGGAGGTGTCCCCAGCAGGAATCGCAGGTTAGCCAAGCCTTTGGGACTGTGGGGTGGCTATGCTCAGGCCTGCAGGCGGGCGTCTGGCAAGGACCAGGTGAGCTGAGAGCAGGAAGCAGCCCGGAGTGTGGCCGGAAGCCCACAGCAAGGCTCCTGAGGAAAGAAGGCAGCAATGGCACGAAGCTTTTGAATCATCAGATCTGGGGTTGATTTCTGTCTCGGCGACCTCAGCAAGGTTATTTTAGCTTTGATGAGATTAATTTCCTCACCTGTAAACCCTGGCTAACCAAAAGGACCCCCATGAGGCGGCTAACAGATTAAATATTGCGTGTGAGGCACTTGGCTTACGAGGCTGCGAGCATTTGTCAAGTGGTCAATATGTCACCATATCCGATGTCACCATATCCGAGACTCAGACACGGGGACCAAGGCTGAGGACCCACACTGACTGACGGGGGCCGCAATGCTGCAATCGTGTCTACGCCTCCGCCTCCCATCGGGGTTCCTCCAGGGAGGTGGGCCCGGGGCCAGCAGACAGAGCCCAACGCTTCCCACGGCAGGTGGAGGTGAGACTTGCCCCTGAAAATCTACCTAGGTTCCAGCCCTGACTCCACCCTCACCTCGCCCACCTGTCTCCCGGCTGCCCCCTGCACCCTCTGCCCCCAGGTCGCTGACCTCGAGGTGGGTGTGACTGTCACCATCTAACAGCTGGTCCCATATGGGCAGGAACAGCTTGCGTCTCTGCTTTTAGTGGCTTCCTCAAGGCCGCTGGACTTACCTTCTCTTCTAGGCTGATTATCTACAGTGCATCCTGTCTGATAGAAGTCCAGTTACCTCCTTGTGGATTTGGGAGACCTTTGGGAAAGCTGCTGCCGTCTATAGCAAGCCAGAATTCTTCTGGCTTCCAGGCAGCTGGCTGAGAGCAGAGGCTGACAGTTAGACAACGCTACACAGAAGCCCTCGTGCCACGACTCACCAGCACCTTACTTAGGCAGGTTATTTAATCTCTGCGTCCTAATTTCCTCATCTGTAAAAAAAGGGAAATACCAACAGAGCCGACTTTGAAGTCTCTTGCGAGGTAACGGCTGTAAAATACTTTGCACCATTCCTGGTACTCAAGTAAACATTAGCAGCCGCCCGTAATTATTGTCATACTTATTTTTATTACCTGAATAGCCTCTTTGATGCTAGGGAACCTACGAAAAGGAGGCTGGAGCTCCTATTTGCATGCCACTACATCTCACTAAGGGGCTGCATCTAATTACAGGAAAAACGTGTGTGCATGTGTGCGTGTGCGTGCACACGTGCGTGTGTGCGAGTGTGCGTGAAAGTTAATGGTTACTTTCACCTGGAATCCTGAGCAGGTTGTGTGTATAATACAGCTGGAAATTCTGAGCTTGAAAGAAAAAAATAACAGGAAAGAGCTTGCCATGAATCTCCCAAAATTAGGACAAATTTTTAAAGAAGGCTCTCAGGACTTCTGCTGCCCTGGTGGCCATCCCTCAACCTCCCCTCCACCCCGAGTTCCCTTCGGCTTATTTAGTAGGCATAGATTTGGAAAAACGTTCAAGTATCAAAAAACACACCCCAGTAAGTTGGGCCACCAAATCATCCTCTTGTCTGAATGAGTGACTCATATGAATGTCAGGGTCAGTAGCCCTAAGCGTTTTCGTAAAAGACACTGCACACGTTTCCGAGGCCTCAACAAGGAAATCCTGCTTACGCGGTAAGCCGACCCACACCAAAAATAGTTGTTGAATGACAAAAATAACTGAATTCATTGACAGAGCAAGGATTCTTAACTTGGATCCAAGTAGCTCATAAATTACCCAGATGGTCAGCAACGTTAGTGTATATATACACATCTGGGGAGATGGTCTACACAAATTCTCGAAAACCCAATAGTCTGAAATGATTCATAACCGTCGCTTGGCTTTTTCGTTCCCTGGCCATTTTGGGGGCTCCTCTTGGTTGGGGGCCATCCTGCATATGAGGGAGGAATATGGTGGCCGCAGGAAAGATGAAAAAGTTGTTGGATTCCATCAACTCTAGGTCTTAACTGGTCATGAAAAGGAGGAAGTATGTGCTGGGGTACAAGCCTACTGTGAAGGTGGCTGACAAAGCAAAGTCAGACTGGACATCCTCGCCAGCAACTCGAGGAAGTCTGACGTAGAGCACTGTACCACGCTGGCCAAGGCCGCTGTCCAACACGACAGTGGCAATAATGTTGACTTGGGTACGCCATGCAGATAATAAATAATGCACGCTAGCTATCATTGATCCAGATGAGTCTGTGATCTTTAGAATTGTGCTGTAATGGGCTGTTTAAAAGTAAATCATGCTGTTTGTCTTTAGTACAATGGGCCAAAGCTTACGGAAGGAAGGAAGGAAAGAAGGAAGGAAGGAAGGAAGGGAGGAAGGAAGGGAGGAAGGAAGGAAGAGAAGGGAGAGATGGATGGAGGAAATGAATCACTGCTTTGGAGTGATAAATATTCTGAGAGAGGAAGCTCTATGCGATCCCCAAAACCAAAGACAACTGGGTGAATTTGGCAGATCTGAGGAGACAACTTCGGATGTCTCCATTCGGACTATCTGCCCACTTTGTAGTCCATGAAGACAAAACTTCTCACTGCTGCCCACAACTCAGTCTTCCCTCCCTTTCTAGAAGGATCTGGATCTCCATCCAGATCAGGTTCATCCTTCAGGACCGCACACCCGCCTATAAAAGCCTATCTCCCCTGCCATAGATATGTCCCCTGAGAGGAAGATAGATTGTTCATTCTATCACCCAGATTATTCTCAGATGCTCCTTACTATTTCCCAGGGTTCAAAGGCCCTCACTCAAATGCTTTGACAATGAGAACCCTGTAGTTGCATCCTGACGGCACTCTGGTCTGTGTCACCTGGCCATTGTTTACTTTGGACTCTATACTCCAGGGGAGCACTGCCCTTTAAGAGTCTTTTGTGTGGGAGGTGCTCAAAGCAAGAGTGCACACTTTGACGTCGTTTTAAATTTTGCCGTACTGTTTGCTAAGACTGAGGAAGCTGGCTATGTCAAAATGCTAACGTCTAGCTTCAATTAATTCTGCACATTTTAATTTTTCATACTCTATTCTCAGATACAATGGTTACCTTTTTAAAATAATCTTTGTAAATATAATTTCTAACTCAGTTCCTCCATAGTCCCCTGCGTATGGGTGGGAATTCTCCATTTATCAGAAAGAGAGGTTTTTTTTGTTTTTTTGGGTTTTTTTTGGTGCAAAAAGAAAGGGTGAAATTCTTGCTGCAGAATGGCTTTTCAGGCATTCAAAGCCCCCACTCTCTTTGTGTGGAAAAGCAACATTTTTCCCAGCAGCTTTGAAGCCAGTATTTTAAACATCTCATTTTGTTTGCTTGCCCTTCTTGGCTTGATCCCACTTACAAGGTACCATGGTGCTCCTGTCTTTCCCAATAGCAAACGCTTTGAATCTTAATAGGTGGCCAGCTTACTCATCTCTGATTCAAACTCTAGACTGCACTGCCTGCTTCCCGACACTCAGTTCCACACCCCAAATATAAGACACCCCCTCACACACACAAGCACAGGGTGACCTCTGGAAGGCATGAAGCCATGTAGAATCAAGCATGACGCTCCCTCCTCCTTTACCCCATGATGATCAAAGCCCGCTTCGGACAGACTGCAGCCTTCTGGCTGCAAGTTTGCTAAGAAGCGCTTCAGACACTTTCGCCACCACAGTGAGGCATCCCGGGCCCCCTCCACCAAGTTAGGTTTGGGCCCAGCTCTGCCCCCGGATCCTGGAAGCTCTAGGCATTGCATCGATTTTCCCAGAACCTACCTGCCCACACCACAGCCCACTGGGCCCTCGTTTGCACTTCACAGGGCTTTGTTCCTTTCTCGGCTGTGCTTCTGTATTTTTTGAAAACCGAGGCAGGCCAAAGATGGGAAACTCTGAACTTCTGCACCCTTTCCACTGGGTCTCCTCACCGGCTAAAGCCAGTAAATACACAGAATGGAGCATCCTCTCCCCTCCCCACAAATGCAAAGCCAGGGCCTGAGTCTGTCCTCCGCAAACATCCCTGAAGGGCGTGCCTCCATTTGAGCTCATATGACCCAGTTAAGGAGCCAGAAAGGGAAAAATCACCCTCCAGTTATGCGCTCTCCACCCAGCCCTACGCCACGCGCCTGCCCTGATGCCCTCATGGGCGGCTTCAAGTGGCAGCTGAAAAATGTCATCACTAGGGGCGGAAAAGGCGGGGGGGGGGGGGGGGGAGGTGCACCTCCAGGTGACGTTAGTAGTGAGGCGATCGCACAAGTGGCACGAAAGAGGGGGAGTCCTGGTGGGGACGGGGTTGGCGGCAAGCCGGGCCGGCCGGGGCTCCCGGCACCGCAGCGGGGTGGAGGCCTCTGCGGGGACCCGGCGGGGCCACCCACCTCTTGATGTAGCTGCTGAGGCGGTAGGGCTGCCCGTCGAGGCGCACGCGGCCGTCGCCGAAGACGTTGAAGCCCCCGCGCGCCGCCCCCGCCGCCGCCGCCGCCGCGGGCCCCCCGGGGCCGGGCACCACGAGCTGGTCGCCGCGCAGCTGGAAGGCGCCGGGCTGCAGGCGCAGCAGCTGTGCCAGCGGCAGCAGGGCCAGCTCGCAGTCGCACGTCCACAGGCTGCGCAGCTCCCCCGACGAGATGGAGGTCAGGCTCGGCCTGGCCGGCGCGCACGCCACCCCCGCCATGCCGCTGCCCGGCGGTGCCTCCCGCGCCCGGCTCCGGCGTCGGGTGCCGGCCGGCGAGCGGCGCTCTGCGGGCCCGGCGCGGAGAAAGCGGGCCCCGCGCCGCGCCGCCCTTTTATCCGCCCCGGGCGCGGCCGCCCGCCCCTCCCGGGCCCCGGGCACGACCCCGGACGCTCCGGGCCGAGCGCGCGTCGTGTTGGAACTTGGCACACGCTCCCGGCCGCGCCTGCTCGCCGCCGGGGGTTACTCATCCCCCTCGGGTCCGCCGCTCCACACCCGCGGCCGGGCCCGCCCCCGCCTGGCCGACACGGCCGGGGGCGGGGTGGTGGCGACAGTCGGCCCGCGGTGCGGGTCGGGCCTCGGGGGAGAGGGGAGCATCCATCCGCCCGCGGGACCCCGCGCCCCTGCGGACGGGTGGGAGGGAGGCGTGGCGCTCTCCTGGCTCTCCCCGGCTCTCCCCGCCTGGGGTCCGGGGATCCGCCCGCCCTCCGCCCTCCGCTCCCAGGTCGGGCCCCGAGTTGGAGTCAGTTACCAATCACTGTCTCCCAGCCTGTTTGCTGCCCTTTTCCCCAGCACATCATACCCGGCATCTCCGCTCCTCTCCCTGATTCCTCCCCCTGGGCCCCCACCACGTGGAAACTCCACTGATCATCATGTGATGATCACTTTTCCACAAAGCCTTCTTGAGTCCGCCTTGGAGTTAGTTCATCGCTTTGCTTCGGCTTGCTTCTCCTGCACGCGGCCCACAGGCCTCTCGGCGCGCGGGGTAGTGGGGATGGACAGGACCTAGCAGTCCTGCCTCCTCCCCAGCGTCCGTCCGTAGTAGGCTAAGCTCTCTGAGTCCCGGAATCTATTTATATGTTGAGTCAGTCTATAGATAGTGGGGTGCCAGCTATGTGCTCATTCTGTAGCCATAATGAATGTGCTTGACCTGAAGTATGAAAGGACTATCTCATTCACTTTAATTAAACAACTGTTTCCGAAATACCCACTAGGAGCCCGACAATAGGTCAATTCTGAGCAGAAGAGGATGTGTTAGCACCAGCCCTGCCCTTGCCTAGCTGTCCGTGTGGTTACAGAGGGTAGGCAAGCATTTCAACAGCTGCATTGCACTGAATAAAACGCACGGCTGAGGGTAAACCTGGAGTTATGGGGGGGAACAATTCAGCCCCGTTTTGAGGAGCTGGGGAGGCTTCCTGAAGTAGGTAATTTAGAACACTAAACTGGATCTTTTTAAAAGCTGACTAGAACTTAGAGAATATTTTTAGTTTGTCTTTGTGTGCAACCCAGCATGGACCCCTGCATAGGTTTAAATCAAGTCGAATGAAGGGCCTTTCGCTCACATCTCATTGCAATCCCAGAATATAAATGAACGCCATTCACTCCTTTCTCCAGACATGGGTCCTTTTGCCCCAGGATCAATCCCCATTGCTGAGTCTCTCTGAACAAATCTAATTCACCCGATACATTGGCCACTACTGAATCAAGCTTTCGTGGGGAGGAAGGGGGAATCCGCCTGTGAAACAAGCAGCCAGGGGGATTCTTTCACAAAGTGAAGCCTGAGGAACATTGCACAGAGAATAGGTGTGGAGTGGGCTGGTTGTAGGCAATACCCAGAGGCTGGGCTTGTGTTCACAGGAAGGGATGTGGCACCAGGTATATACCCATCGCACCCTACTGGGACATTCATTCTTGCCCCAAAAGAGATCACGATGAGTGCTATAATAGATGTATTGACTCAGTACTCTGAGATCAGGGTCAAAGGGGTGGTTGGTTCTACCTGGGAGGCCCCAGGAAGAGTTCTCAGAAGAGGTGATGAGTGGGCTGGACTTTGAATACAAGATAGGAGCTCCCAGGTGCAGAAGCACCATGGATGAGAAGTTGGGAGAGAAGATGCTGGAATAACTCATGCAAAGAGAGAAAGTATGGTCTATTGGGGGAAGAATGGGAATTCTGTATGGCTAAAACAGACAAGGTCTGTTTAGGGTGAGAAGGGTGAGTTTTATAAGAGATGAGGCCAGAAAGAGAAGTTGGAGCCAAATTATGATAAGCTCTCTGAATCGTCTGAGAATTTAGATTCTTGAGGCAATGGGATGCCTTTGAATGTTTGGAAGGAAGGAAGTGATATAATTATGTCTGAGCTTGGATAGACACCTTTGGTTATGGTCATGTAGAAGATGTTTTAAAACTGGGAGACTGAAGGCAAAGAGACTAGAAAGGAGACCGATGTAACAATCCAGGTAAGATATAATGAGAGTCTTCTGCTAGTTCACACAGCAGCTGTGGGAATGGAGATGACAGGATGAATTTGGGGCATTTTTGAACCAGGATTCAGCAGGATTTCATGAGCAAATAAATGGAAGCGGGAAGAGAAAGACAAAGGAGTAGAGAGAGACATTTCGACTCTCACTGGGGTACCTACACAGATGGTGTAGATTTTGAGCCACTTAAGGAACAGCCAAGTGGAGAAGTGCAGGAGGTGGCTAATTAGGTGGGTCTGGAGTTTTGGAGAAACGACAGGATTAATCATTGAAATTTGAAAGTGGCTAGCTCAAAGACAGTGGTAAAAACCAAAGAAATGGATGGGAGCATCTAGCTGATCAGCGGTCGGGTGGGAATTTGAGCCTAAGCCTGTAGTTTGCTTCCATCGTGTTTATTGAGCACTGCTATATTCTAGGACCACTGGTTCGCTGAAGATTAAGAGGTGAATAGACCATGAAAAGGAGTAAAGGAAAACCGCATTCAAAACGGGGTCAGAAAGGCTGGAAGGGTGGGGGTGCTGTCACACAGGCACCCCTCATCCCACTCATTACTTTACATTCCCTATCAGGAACATGCTTACTTTCCACACCCTGGCAGGAGGAAGGAAGATTTTCTCCTCGCCCAGCAACAAACCCAGCCAATGAGAAGCTTCCAAACTCAGCCAATGAGAAACTGCCACAACTCAACCAATGAGAAGCCACCACAACCCCAAACTCTTACGCTCCTCCAATGAACTTTCATTCAAAACCACCCCTACCAACTTCCTCCTTTCCTCTATAGACACAAGTCTCTCTCCTTTGCTGTCTGTGCTAGCCCGCGGTTTGCCACCGTTTGCATTTCCCTAGTTGCAATTCCTCTGCTATTCCAGAATAAACTCATTTGCTGCTTGATAACCTTGGAGGCTTAATTGTTAAGGTTTACAAGAGGCTGGTCCTGTCCTCAAGTAACAGGGAAGAAGGCAGGGATCAGCACAGCCAGTCTTCTGGCATCGCGTCCAGACTTATTGATGAAGTCTAGCTATATTTTGCTTATAGCAGGCCTCTGATCTCCTCAGCAAAGGCAACAGCAACAGCTACAAATGTTGCTTTCCCAGTTAGGAAGGTCAACAGGGGGAGGTCCACTGCAGAGGCCCACCCAACCCCGCTAGACTGAGTTCAACATTGTCGATCACCCTTAAACCTACACTATGGATGATTTGACTTCGTTGAGGGATACAGTGTAGCATAAAAGATTTATGTCAAGTTATATGCAATTGGTTAAGATGGGTATAGCAATCTCTCCCACCAAAATCTGTTTCCTTTGCAGTAAAATATCAACATTTGTTGTCTGAATAGGATTAAAGGAAATTTTTCTTTGCTTCTCCATAGTTCTCTGATTTACAATTTTTCTACATTTTCCAAATGGGTGTATACTGTTTTGCGCAGAAAAATGGTGCTAAGCACAATAAAAAACATGCTAAAAAGATGCTTTCCTGGTGTGTTATCTAGAGGTTTCATTTGATGTATTTTCAGTAACACACCTGCATTTTTTATGGATAATTTATGCACTACCAAAATGCCAGAGAACGGTATGAAAAAGTGAACTGAAAAAAAAAAACAAAAACAATTGCGTTTGCTGTAATGCCAGCCACTGCTAATCAGTGGAGAGCTAGAGAGATCTTCTCCTGGTTAGTATCTTTTTCATTGCCAAAGAACCAACCAAGCAAACATAATCACCTCAAGAGAAGATATTTCCGGTCTGTTTTATACTGTTGGCTTGTTTACACCGTTGTGTTCATACTGTGGAATTGTTTTTCTGCTTTTCTCACTTAACATCGTATGCATGACAAGTATCAAAAATTATCTCTGTAAGTAGTATCTGAAGCCACTGCATTATTTTCCATCAAGAGGATTCTCCACTGCTGGTGTAGACATGCCTTTACTCAGGAGGACTCAAATTGTTGCCGGTTTTTCCTTATTGTAAACAATGCTGCAATGGACATCTTTGTACTTCAGCTCCTTTCTGTATCCAAACCCGCAGACACGGAATTATTGAGATAAATGATACCACGATGCGAAAGGTTGTTGAAACACACACCATTGTTTACTAAAAGAACACCAATTTGTCTTTTCAGGAGCAGGGAATTCTCATGGCTTTAAATTTTTTGGCAGTGGGTGTGTGGTACCCCCTGGCTATTGACAGTCGTGCGTCTTAGATTACCAGTGAAACTAACAGTTTAGCTGTGATGTTACTCTTCAGCTTGGGACACTGTTTATAGCGGAACAATTACCCATTGATGAGTCTGTGGCTATGTCCACAGTTAGAACTAGGCAAAATAAAGTTGGGGGCCATCCCCGTGTGCCCCCACTGGGGTGACTGCTCTTTGGCAACATCATCAGCTTGTAGGCTCAGTTCCTCAGTGGAAGTTCAAAGTTAGAGACCTTGATTCAAATTAACCAAACTCACAGCAGACTGAAAACCAAAGCCCCACCACCCCTGCCCCTGTTCTTGAATTTCCTGTCAGCATACAAACATCTGTAGGTTTCTCCCTCTTGATTAAAAAAAAACAAATTTTTAACATTTTTACATCCCATTTTTCTTTTTAGCTGCCTTCCCATCTCCCTTCTTATCTCTATCGTCCCTGAAAGAATCATCTAAATTCCTTGCCTGTCATTCACTCTTCAAGACTTTACAAACCCGACTTCTGCCCCATCACGACACTGACCTTACTAAGTCCCCAGTGCCTCCTCGTGGCCAAATGTAAGACACCTTCTGTTCCATTCTCACTAGATAACACTTGTCCCTGCAATTCCCTATTCCCTTAGTTTGTGAGCAAGGCGCACGGTGTAGCAGAAAGTGCAAAAGCTTTAGTTTAAAACCCGACTCGGACGCTTTCTCGCGATGTCATCTTGAGCAGATTTCTGAACCTCTCCGACCCTTTGCTTTCTCATCTCTAAAATCAGTTCGGGACCGAGTGAGGCAGAATAGCTCCTCGGTTGGGCGCTCAGACTTGGGTCCCTTATCACCCGGGTCCAAGGGCCAGTCTGCTCTGGGATCTTGAGCACATCACTCCTCCGTGCTCCAGTCTTCCTGTGTATAAACAGCAGGGCTTTGCGAGGATTTAATGAACTATTACAGAATACTCCGAGCAGTGCCTGGCACGTCGTAAGCGCTATTTCAGTTTCTGCTTTATGCCTACATCAGGGGACTTCTGCAAGAGTAGAATGACCCCTGGTCCATGGGCCCTTATTAAATCAGTGCCAGCTCCCTATCTTCTCCTGGTCTCCCCCGCCCCGAGTCCCAGAGCTATGTCCTTAACTACTTTCCCTTTCCCTGGGTGGCTTTGTCTAAATCCTTGGCTCCCATGACCTCAGATCTCTAGCTCCAGGCCGGGCCTCTTTTCAGATTCTTACACCAACATGCCCGACAGCCTGCTGACCTCTTCCTGTGATTTTCCACTGGCACCTTTAACTCACCATCTTGCTCTGGCCTCCAGATGTGCCCCCCTTCCCACGTTCCTCATTCCAGGGAGGCATCGCCGTCCTTCTGTTCAGAGTTGTGACGTCGTCCTAGACTCATCCCTTCGCTTCCTGCCTCCACCCGGGCCCTCCTCCACTGCCCTCCGCCCCAGCCAGCTGGCACATCCAGGTACAGGGGAACCTTCCTCACGAACCTGTCGTTCTCTTCCCATCCTCACGGCCGTTGTCCACTTCGCCCTCCCTCGCTTTACCCCCGGACCATTTCAGCAGCCGCCGTCCCAGCCTCGGCCCCCGCAGTCCCTCCTCCTCATGGCCGGTGGATGAATTCTGCCTCCCCTGCCCTCCAAGCACCACAGAAGGTGACTGTGTTTGGAGACAGGACCTTTAAAGAGGTGAGTAAGTTAAAATGGAGGCCATCGGCGTGGGCCCTTATCCAATAGGACCGGTGTCCCTATAAGTAGAAGGGGAGACACCAGACACGCTTACACAAAAGGATGACCATGTGGGCACGTGGCTAGAAGACAGCCATCTATAAGCCTCAGGAGAAACTTAAACTGCTGACCCCTTGCTCTTGGGCTTCCAGCCTCCGGGGCTGTGAGAAAATACATTTCTATTCAAGCCTCCAGTCTGTGGTGTTTTGTTATGGCAGCCTGAGCAGACCGAGACCCCCCAGATACCCCTTGTCCTCAGATACTTTGCTCCAAGCTTATGGAATACGGCCCATGGCTCCCTAAAGATGCAGACTGACTTCCCTCAAGGCTGTGCACAGGCTGTTTCCACTTCACAGCCCCCTCCTCGTTTCGCAGGCCCTCGGTCGCTCTTGAAGACACAGTTTGGACATCATCCACTCGGAGCTAAGTGACACGCCCTTGCTCCCAGTCCCCAGGACAAATGATATATGCTGTGCATGCCCTTATCATGGGCCCTGTGCTACTGATTTACTTGTTTGTCTCTCCCACTAAAACCGAGAGGGGGGAAAAAAAACCACACTGTGTCTTGTGTCTTTTTATTCCTAGTGCAATGTGGTCCCGCAGAATATATCCAATTTATTTTTATTGAAGAATGAATAAATGAATGAAAGGCAGCATCGTGTTGTGGTTATATATAAAGTTCTTAGAATGGTACCTGACACATAATACGTACTATTGAGTGTTTGTTAAATAAATGAACAAAAATACACTGAACATGCTTCAGATCAGTTTTTTTTTTTTTTTTGCGATGATATCTGTTGAAGTCTTACGAAAGCTAAAGTAGGAACATATGGGAAAATAAAAGCCCAGATTTGCAGAGAGATTTACCCATGCAAATCAGTTCAAATTTGTCGTTATTGTACCGATTCCTGACAACTTTAGTCATGGCTAAACTAGAATGGAAAATTGTACTTCTTTCCCTCTGTGCTTACCTCATTGGGCCCTGGCCGTGTTATTCTCTGAGTTCACTGCTTCCTGTCTGCCCAAATAAACACTCCCTCTTGGTAGCAGAGTTCATGTGGAAGCCTACCCAGGCCAGTCCTGCTACATTCTTTGGCACTTTGGTTAAACCTCTTTGCTGGCAGGGCACGGAGGAGAATGTGGGTTACGATGTTGTAGCAGCTGGAAACCTCTAGCACGTGGAGAGTTTAGTCCAAATGACTGGAGAACCCCATAGGAGAACAAAGGAGCAATGCCATTCTACGTCTGGTCGGGTGCTTGGGTGGCCTGGGTGCCTGGGGTGAGAAGATGCTGCAAACCCGTTCCTTGTCTCCAAGGACCTCAAATCAAGCCGGCTACAAGTGTTCAGTAACTGTTGGAGAAGGAAGAAGACACAGAGAAGGAAGAAGGGGGACATGAGGGCAGCCGGATATGGGAGGCAGTGTCGGGAGGGAGAGTCTTGCAGCCCAGGAACAGAAGGGTTGGCTAGTCACAGGAGGCAACCAAGGGCATCTCCAGAACTTTGAAAGGGGGTTCCATGCAATTTTAATCTCATTTGAGGGGACTGACTCTGTAATGGTGGTGGAGACGATTCCCACCTTGGACGGGAGGTTGCATTAGAAGGCCTGAGATAGCCCACCCCACTCTAAAGGCTTCTACTCTAAGGTGAGCAGACGGGGAGGGCCAGGAGATGGACCCAGGGAACTCCATCCATAATACCCTCCAGATCACTGCTCCCTGGAGGAAGCAAATGTGCCAGACCGTTGTTGGGATTTTGCCTCCTCCTGCGTCTGTAACAGCATCAGCCATGACAGTAACCATCGTGACGATGGCTGACAGTCAGCGAGGACTTCTCTGCTCTAAGCGCCTTCAGAGGATTATCTCATTTAATCCTCCCAGCTAGGGACTATTCATACTCATATTCCATATTCATACTTTATGGAAGGAGAAACAGAGGCACATAAAGAACTCCATACTCCAACTGTATGCCCAAAGGTATACAGGTGGTCCAACAGAGAAGCACTTTTCATAAGCCCCGTTCTACCCCAGGTGGCCGAGCTCACATCCTGGATGGAAAGGGTCACTCCTCCCATTGGCCTTGATTCCAGAGCAGGGTGGGCAAACTCCCATCCACAGGCCAAGTCCTGCCTGCCACCTGTTTCTGTACAGTTGTGAGTAAGAATATTTTTTTAATAGTTGGCAAAAACCATAAGAAAAGAAATGCTTCATGACACGTACAAATTATATGAGGTTCAAAGTTCAGTGTCTGTAAATGAAGGTTTATTAAACACAGCCACACTCATTTGTTGACATATCACTTCATGTGTGCTACAGTGGCAGAATTGGACAGTTGCAACTGAGACTGTCTGGCCCTCAAACCTAAAATATTTACCGTCTGGCCCTTTACTGAGAAAAAGTGTCCGTCCCTGCTCTGTGGTCCAGTCTGGCACCTAGACCTCTCCAGAGCTTAGAGTACCCTCCGCCCCCATGTAAGAGACTCTGGATCACAAGAGAACAAAAGCCATCCCCAAACCCAGACCCTCAATCCCCCTAGGCCCTCTCAAATAATAACAATTAAAACAAGGTACTAGACTTAATGGCCATTGTTCACATTCTCTGGCAAGATGGCGGTGGCTCAGTTCATGCGTTCATTCTCCCAGTCATCCATTCATTCCACGATGGCTGAGCCCTGTGGCCTTGGTGCTTTCTAGGGTGGGTGAAGGAATGGGAAGTGGACCCACAATCTCACATAGTCAACAGTTTCCTTTAGTCTTAGACCCTGACCTTGACGGTCAGGCACCGACTTTGAACTTGGACAGGCCAGTGTTAAGATCCTGGTTCTCCCACTTCTGAGCTCTGACTGCACACAAGGGACGAAGGCCCCAAACCCTGCAAGAAGGGCGGATATTTTCACCTCCCTCCCATTTCTGTTAGGGGTGGTGGGCAAAGCACTTGGCACAGGGAGGGGCATCGGCCCAGCCCCAGAGAACTGTATCCACCCTCAGAGTCACCATCAACATTACCCATGTTTTTGAAGAATCTCATCAGGCCTACCTCCGAGTTGGTAAAGCTGACACAGATTCAGAAAAAGCCACCTCTGACGTGTTCTCTCTTTTTTTTACAGATTTCATACCGGGAACCACTGTATTATCTCTAGGCCTCTTGATATTTGTCACGATCTCAAGAGCCAAAATGATTTGAATCAGAAAAAAAAAAAAGAGAGAGAGACTTTTCCTGTCACCAAGATCCTCTGGGATTGTGAGAAAACACAGAGCAGAAATAACCAGGATCTTGGCAATGCTGGGCTGACAGCAGCAGGAAGAGGGGCCGAAATCCTGGTCTGAACGTCAGGACTTTGGAATGCTGGGCCCAGCTCAGTAATCCTTTCAGAAGAAAAAAACGACAGGCACAGAATGTTCAGAAAGAAATAAAATTAAAAAAAAAAAAAAAAAAAAGACACACAAAAACACATTTTTGCCTTTGTGAGGCCTTACAGTGAAGGGTTTAGCAGAGCCCAGGGTTAGGAAAGCTGAGCTGGTCCTCCTTAATCCTGTTTTGGTCGGTAAATTACCAAAGCAGCGAAACAAGGGGACGAATGAGTACCTGCTCACCACTTACGACAATTTTGCAACTTTGAAAAGCTTGCAATTCCTTACCACCCAGTGATAGGTGTTAAGGGTAGAAAAATCAGAATATATTGGGTTTACTTTTTTAAATTAATAAACAGAAGCTTGTCCCCAGCATCCTCCCATCCAGAGGTAAGCAGTGAGGGCTGGTCAATGTGCACCCCCAAGTCTTTCCTTCACCGCGTAAAGTGAGCACACAAAGCACACTTTTGTACCTAGTGTAGCCAGGTTAGTCGTTAAGGCTCCGCGATCTGGAGCCTCGGGACCTGGCTTTGAATCCTGGCTCTGCCTTGCCAGCTGTGTGACTTTTTGGGTAAGCGCTTCCCTCTTTCTGCCTCAGTGTCGCCATTTGTGAAATGGGGTTCTTTATGGCACCCACTCCCCAAGGTTGTAATGAGGATTAAGTGAATTATAAGTAAAGTACTGAGAAGAGCGGCTAGCATTGTTCTGTGTGTGTGTGTGTGTGTGTGTGTTCTGTGCTGTACATGTATTTATTAATACACGCATTTTTAAAAATAAAATTACATCAAGCTATTCATGGTATTTGGTAACCTTTCTTTTAATGGGTTAATTATAATATGTACAACTCTATATTGTAAGTATTTTAAGATGTTTCTTATTTTTCACTATTAAAATTTTTAAGTTATTTTTTAAATATTTATTTATTTGGGGGAGAGCACAAGCAGGGAAGGGGCAGAGAGAGGGGAACAGAGGATCTGAAGCAGGATCCCTGTGCTGACAAGCTGACAGGCTGACAGCAGCGATCCAGATGTAGGGCTCGAACTCACGAACCACGAGACCGTGATCTGGGCCGAAGTCGGATGCTCAGCCGACTGAGCCACCCGGGTGCCCCAAGGTGTACCACTTTAAGTTCCCAACAGCACGGCATGAAGGTGTCTATTTCCCCAAATCCCTGCCAACAATGGATATTCTTTATTTTATTCCTCTTTTCTCCCCATCATTAGAGACTTTTATTGTTTTTGTTTTTATTTATTTTGTTATGAGGAAAGTTAAAAATTTTTGTTTAGGTTTATTGGCCATTTAAATTTTTCTCCACAGGGAATTTGCTGTTTGTGTCCCATTGTTAGCATATGGATTCATGTTTTCTTTATTGGTTTGTAAGAGCTCTTTATATATTAAAGATGTTCTTTACTTTTTCTATTTCATTATTTCCTTAAGTTTGTTAAATTACAATGCATATCAGGGTATATTTTTCACCATTCAGAAATTTCACACATATGTGTTTTTAAGTACTCAAGCCTAGCAACACTTTTCCATCATAACTCTCATCCTGGGGGGTCACAAAGTCCTTCTCTACCACCACCCCTCAAATAATAACAATATTCTTTTCATTTTCTTCAAAAATATTTATAATTTCATTTTGACATTTAAAAATTGGGTTTATATCAAACTTATTTTTCAATTTGTATCTAATATGTGTGGTTTCACCTCCAGACTCAATGATTCTATAAGCTGATCATCATCCAAATTGGTTAATTTCTTTGAACATCAATATTTTCCTCCAAAAAGTGAAAAATAGCAAACCTCTTCTGCTTGTTATGTTGTAAACAAACATGTGTTTGAAAAGTATTAAGTGATATAGCAGTGTATATAATTATTGCCAAATTCAACTTTAGGATGTGAAAGGAGTGAGACATAGATGTGCAAGGTTTGAGAATTTCTTCTAAGACCTTGACGAGAAGTGAGAATTTCAGCTATCTGTTTCCCTGATTCTGAACGACTCCTAAGCTCACTCAGGTTTCCTAAGCTGGGTCTGGGGAGGCATTTGGGATTGTGTAAACATGTCGATGACACTTCATACCTGTAGAATATCACAGAATTGACTTCATATACGATCAAAAATAAAGCACAAAATTGTATAACTTAAAAATTAGAAGTGGATAATTATCACACGTTTCAGCGGAAAAAGACTTGTATTTCCTAAATTGCTTTGATCCTCCATAAACCTAGCCCCAAATATACTGGTATCGTGCAAGACTGACACGTCTTTGCAGGATATTAGCAAACTTTCACCTTGTTATTTTCTCTAAGCAGAATAATGCAGCTAGGAATAGGTCAGCCAAGCTGCTTCACTGCCCTTGAGGTTGTGGGCTCTGCTCAGAGCTGCCTCCACCCACACCCTAGCCTTGCACACTTTCTCTGTGCTCGGAATCCATCACCCCAGGGGGCAAACGGCAAGAACCAACAACCACCCACCATTTTGCTTCCTCCTTTGGTCCTTTACCAGGGATAAATCGTGCCAGTGACAGCTGTCATGGACTCAATTTCAAAGATGAGAGACATTCCTTAAGGGGAAACAGCAGCAAGTTTATGAGCGAACAGTTCAGGCACCGCTTTTAAAAGTCTCTGAAAGGATGCCGGGAACCTGCTGAATAATCCACATTCATCCATTTCTTTTATTGTTAGTTTGCTCAAGGCCCTGCAGGACATTATCAGAAACATGAGACATTGCGAATGGTATTCAAGGATGTGAACTAAAGCCTCCCTCATTCTTTCAGATGAACGTGAGTAAATTTAGCCATAAGAGATACAAGAGGGCACTGTTCCACCCTCATTATGCAGCCGTGATTGAATTTGAGGAAGAAATGTTGATTCTCCGGAAAGTACCATGTGTTCTTTCCTTTCGTGCTTTTTCCTTTCTGTGCTATTGGACACTTCTGAAGATACGTCTTTTTTTTTTCTTTCGTTCTTTCAAGAAAAGCAAGAAATAAGCGTGACAACACTTTTTTAAGGAGTCCAAGTTTGTCCTACTTATATAAAAAGTACAAAGTAACAGCCGCCATTTGTGGCTGGTATATGCCAGGCCCTTGACACATGTATCCAATTGCTGTAACAGTCTGATAAGGTCCATCTTTCCAGGTGAGGAAAGGAACCTCAGAAGAACTAAATAACCTGCCTGAAGGGTCAGAGGTGAGATTTGAGTCCCGCTCAGTCTCAGTCCAGAGCTTTTCCTTTCTCCACTACCCAGGGCTGATTTTCCCAAACTTGACCTTCAAAATGCAGCCAACAGACCTTTCCCTCTTTTTCTCTCCTCTTATTCGGGACACGAAGAAAGGAAACAGACCCTTGCTGAGTTTTTAAATCTCGAAAACATTTTCAGCCATTGATTCTGTGCATTTAATTCTTTGAGGTTTCTATGAGATCTCAGGAGTTGCCATGCTTGGTCGTGACTTCCTTCCATTCTGCATTCCATCCCTGGGGAATTACAATTCAGGCTATTTTCCTAACTACCTGACTAGTGCCTCATCCCCACAGGGTGATCTTCCTTCTACTTTCTTATCACTCTAAACTCTGACAGAGTCTCAAATCTGTATGTTGCCTTTGCCCGTGAAGTATGGATTTTTGATCTACTATGATACAAACTAAAATAGTAAAATTCATCCTTAATGGTCCCCCAGAGATTCGAATGAGCGGACATCTTCACATACTGCCAGAGAGAGACTTAACATTAAGAAGAGTATATAATTCAGTATCTGTGAAGTATTCAGACTGCATCAAGCACTTAACAACTGTTGACATGGCTTTCCACCTGAGAAGTCCATTCTCAAGGTAAACCAGGCAGAAACCATGCATACGTGCAACAGAAAAGAGGTTTTGTTTATTTTTCTAACCTTTTAAAATTTTATTTTTGAGAGAGAGATCACACACACGCAAGCAGGGGAGGGGTGGCGGGGGGCGGCAGGTGGGGGGATGGACAGAGGATCCCAACAAGGCTCTGGGCTGATAGCAGAGAGCCCGACACGGGGCTCCAACTCACAAAGGCGAGATCATGACCCGAGCTGAAGTCCATCGCTCAACTGACTGAGCCACCCAGGCAACCCCAGAAAAGAGATTTTAAAACACAGGGATCCTCCCTAGCAAATCATTGCAGGACTTTAAATATACATAATCTCTTAACTGTTTGAAACTTTTAAAAGAGTATAACAATGTTCTATTAAATGTTATATTAAATGTTATATATAAATATAATATATAAATAAATAAAATATATAAATAAATATATAAAAATATAAAAATATAATATATAATATGTAACATAAATAAATATAAAATATATAATAATAAATATATATATATAAACAATGTTATATTAAAAACAGCAACAATTTTTCTTTTCTTTTTTTCTTTTGCACTAGAGGTGCTGGCACAAACACAAATACAAAGAGTATTTATTTATTCATTTATTTATTTTTAAAGTTTATTTTTAGAGAGACAGCATGAGCAGTGGAGGGGCAGACAAAGGAGAGACTCTCAAGCAGGCTCTGAGCTGTCAGCACAGAGCCTGACGCAGGGCCCGACACAGGGCTTGAACCCACAAACCGCGAGATCGTGACCTGAGCTGAAATCAAGAGTTGGACGCTTAACCAACAAAGCCACGCAGACACCCCTAAATACAAAGAATGTTTAATTTGAACACTTAGTTTCATGCCTATGTGGTAAACATTTGGTAGATATTTGCTGGAAAAGTGAATAATTAAAGCCATAATTAAAATAATTAAAACAAAGCCTATTACTTTTTTACTATTCAGCTCTGTTCTTCAATTTATTATTTATTCAACAAACATTATACCCACTTGACAAGCACATCAAAGACACTGAGAATACAACTTTAAAATATGTATGTAATTCCTATCCTTATGTAACTTTTCTACTTAACCATCTGTGTAACCTAGGGCGATGCCTTCACAGTCCCTTTCTTCATGTAAAATGAGAGGAACAACAGCCTTCCTGAATATCCCTGTGGGGATGTTGTGAAAATGAAGTAACATAATGTGATTTGTAAACTATTAAGTTGTATACTAATACATCATCTATAAACTATATCAGGTAGAATGCAAGTAACAGAAAGCCTCCCTCAAAATGGTTTAAACCATTAAGTGAATTGAGTAGCTCCAGTGACCAAAAATGGCTTCAGGTAAGGCTTGATCCAGTACCACAACAATGTCAACCAAGAATCTTTCCAGTTCTTCACTTTGCCCTTTTTGGTGTCAAATTCTCAGGCTTACTCCCTTAAGGCCCCCTGTGGCATCCAGTAGCTCTCAGAGCTGGTATTTCCTCATTCTCATCCAGAAGGGAAGAGAGCACCCCTGCCCAGGCCTTCCAAGAAAAACCTGAAGATTCATTCTGATTGGGCCCCCTTAGGTCACATGTCCACTCTGCAACCAATGTCTACATCCAGAAAAATGGAAGGCACTTATTGGCTTAGCTTACACTATACGCCCTATCCCTGGAGATGGGGGTGAAACCAGGTCCTGGAACCTCATGGACCCCCCAGGGGAAACTGGTTGGCTGCTGGTAAGAGAGTGAGGGTCGAAGAGAATAGACAATAAATATGTGACCAACGAACTGACCAATAAGCTGCATTTGAAAAAAGAGCCAGTTATAATGCTGGAAATCCGTTTTATGGTCCCAGGTAAACTGAAAAAAACCTCAATCTTTGGAAAAATTGGAGACATGAAGAGACGTACTATAATGTGCATAAATGTTATTGACATATATATGCTCTGAAAAGTAAGATAATAAAGAGAATCATTTACATAACCCACTATTTTACTCTTAATAGTGGCCGTATAGTTTAAGGGACTTTTTGACATTTATTAAAATTATTAGAAAAAAATAAGGGCCTGTACGTCTGGTAATAGATAACTTTCGAGGATCTTTTAAAAAATATTTTCCTGTTTAAATCTCTTATTCAAATCACTAGTTAGTGAGATATAAAGTCAGTTAGTCAGTTTAATACAGTCAGATTGCTCATTTCCTTAAAGAGATAAAATACATTTCGCCTCCGAATGATTTATCTGGATACGGTTTTGCCAACCCCTAGGTCAGCCTTATACGTATACACAAAAGAAAAGGAAGTCTAAACCTGTAAAACCTGTGAAGTGATAGGAATCTTCGCTGAAGGTATCGCAGAGGCCCTAAGGGAGGCCCTACACACAGCAACACATCCAAACGAACAATTCTTCGTAGTCGACCATTCCCCGCTACATGGGCAGGAGACAAGTGGGGTTCCTCACCCCATATGCCTCTTGCATCTGGGTCACATCCAGCGGCAGGAGAGATCCACATCAAGTGGTTACGAAGCATCTCTTCATCGTGGAACTTACAGCCATTATATTCGCTACATGCTTGAGATGTGACACCCACCTGACTAAGTCATCAGAGAGAACTCAGGGAAGCAGGTGGGCTTGCTAAACAGACCCACTAATGGCATCAATGCCTTGCCGAGCTCAGAAAATGTCAGTTCTTCGCCAACGAGCCGAGATCCTTTCTCTTAAGACCAAACGCAGACATTCCAAGGGAGGTCCCAAGGGGGTTCCAGGTTTCTCAGTGGGAGAAAAGTGATCTGTCACTATTTGAGGGAACGGGCTATTGGGATTGTGGTACCAACCGTCAAGGCCACTGCCATAGCCATGACATAAATGTTGGTGAGTGGTTTTCACACCACACTCCACAGAGTGTTCCCTGCAGCCTCCTCCCAAGCGTGAGGGAGAAGGGAAGCAGATTCCGGAGTCCCCGCCCTTGCTTCAATCACAGGGCTTCATTTTATCTTTTACATCTCGAACTTCGTCAAGATTTGACTCGAAGCCTTGCTTTTTCAAGATGGTGGCTGAAACACGTACAACTGCCTCCCCTCCAGGATCAGGTTTTCAGAGATGATAGAAAATGGATGTGATGTAACAACACTCAGAAAACTCAGAAGGGGGGGGGGGTTTAGTGACCCAGAAACTGGGAAAATCCCTCAAAGATGGAAAAGACCACATGCAAGGGAAAAGGAACAGCCTAAGATGTGTTGCAGGACAAGAGGGGCCTGCAACAGAGGTACAGCAGTGAGTATGTGTCTCACCTGGTGGGTGGAAGCAAGGAGCCGGGATGGTTTAGACACAAGGGTGTGGTGCTTATGGGGAAGGAAGACCAGAGCCCGGCTGGACCCATTTCTCCCCACCGTCTCTGTGAGCAGAGTAGAGCGGCCTCTTCCTGTCAGCAGTCTGGGCAGTGATCGGGTACATCCTGTTAATAAATAAAACCCAGTGGGTGAACCAAATACCCAAACAGATGCAGGTGAGTGAAGGAGGAAAGTCCTCCAGAGAGCAGCACATAGGGATCAAGAAACGGAACGTAAGAAAGGACAAGTGAGAAATACACGTTATAAACCCTGGGGATCTTTAACAGTTCCAGGAGGAAAAAAACTGAGAGAAGGGAGCAGAAGTGACATTTAAAGAAATGAGGGAGGGGCGCCTGGGTAGCTCAGTTGGTCAAGCGTCTGACTTTAACTCAGGTCATGATCTCACAGTTCCTGAGTTCAAGCCCCGTGTCAGGCTCTGTGCTGACAGCTCAAAGCCTGGAGCCTTCTTCAGACTCTGTGTCTCCCTCTCTCTCTCTCTGCCCTTACCTGCTCACTCTCTGTCCCTCTCTCAAAAATAAATAAACATTAAAAACATTTTTAAATGGTTAGATTAAAGAAATGAGAGAAAAGAATTTCCTAAAACTTAAGTCCTCAAAATGAATGTATCTGGAAGGACATAACAGGGCTTATTTATTTATTTATTTATTCATATATTTAAAAAATAAATTTAAATTATTTATTTATAGAGCATGAGTGAGGAGAGGGGCAGAAGGGGAGAGAGAGAGAATCTTAAGCAGACTCCACATTCAGTGCGGAGCCAGACTTGGGGTTTGATCCCACGACCCTGGGATCATGACCTGAGCTGAAATCAGGAGTCGGATGCTCAACTGACTGAGCCACCACCCAGGTACCCGAAAACAGGATAGACTTAAAAACAAAATGAAACAAATCCACCCCTTTTGACATTGGAGTAAAACGTCAGAATATTAAGCATAAAGAAAAACTGCTAGAATCTTCCAGAGAAAAAGCAGATCATGTGCTTCAGAATGTGAAACAGTCTGACATCACACTTCATCAGCAGCACCCAGAACAAGAATACAATGGGGTAGTAACTTCATGAAATGCTGAGGAAAAGTGACCTTGTTCTAGAATTCTCTATGCAACCAACCTATCAAGCTATCTTTCCAGTGTGAGGGCAAAACTAAGAAATTTGGGGACGTATGAGAGCTGAGAAAGTGTCCTACCCACAGACTTACCTAAAAGAATTACCCGAAGATGTGGTCCAACCAGAAGAAAAATCAACCAGGAGTTGTTAAAAAGAAAAAGGGATGGGGGGCAAGTTTCTGCTCTATGTTACCTCTGGCCAATGTCCCCGCGGCCAACTCTCTGTCCACAGCGTGTGTCTTCACTTACCCTCTGCTGAGCAAAGTCAGTCTAGGGAGTGGCCCTGACCATCCCCTAATAGGCACTGTCTGTCCTCTCTGCCATCCATGATGAGGCAGAAGAGATCATCCATCGGACAGATGGTCACGGGGAAGGGGCCAGACACCTGCTCCTTTGACCTCTTCAGACCAAGCATCTGCTGGGAAGGGTCCTCAAGGCGTCCTCACACACTGCAGAGGTGAACTCTCCTCGATGGAGAACACCTCATTGCCTCCCTCTCTCCCCACCAGTTCTCAACTCAACCTTTACCCGGAAATCCTCTTTCTCTGTCTCGTTCTCTCTCTCTGTTAACTTTTTAACAACTTTTACAAAGCTGCAGTGAAATATACAGAACATAAAACTTCCATTTTAGCCATTACCAGTCTTTGTGAGTTTTTAATTTGGGGAAAACAACCATAACATAAAATTGACCATGTAACCATTTTTAAGTGTGCGATTCAGTGGCCTTCGGTACATTCGTGCTCGTGTGTCGCCATCACCACCATCCATCTCCAGAACTTTTCCACCATCCCAAACTGAAACTCTGTTCCCATTAAACACAACTCCCCATCCCTCCCCACCCTCCCACCCCCCTCCACCCCCCCCTGCCAAATCCCTGTCGCCAGGGATTAGTTTCTGTCTCTATTAATTTGACTCCTTGAGATACCTCATATGAGTGAAACCATACAGCATTTGCCTTTCTGCGTCTGGCTGATTTCACTTGCTAGATGTTTATAAGGTTAATCTATGTTGTAGCACAGGACAGAAGTTCCTTCCTTTTCAAAGCTAGGTATTATTCCATTGGAGGGATGTACCACATTTTATTTACCCATTCATCATCAATGGGCGTTTGGGTTGTCTCCACCTTTTAGCTACTGTGAATCATGCTACTGAGAACATTGGTATCCAAATATTGGTTCGAGTTCCTGCTTTCAATCCTTTTGCATATATACTCAGAAATAGAGTTGCTGGATCATGTGGTAACTGTTTAATTGTTTGAGGAACCGCCATCTTGTTTTCCATAGCAGCTGGACCATCTTCCAGTCCCACCAGCAGCGCACAAAGACTCCAGTTTCTCCTTATCCTCCTCAACACTTGTTATGCTCTGGCTTATTGGGAGGGGTGGGGTGTTTTTTTATGATAGCCACACGAACGGGTGTGGAGTGCGATCTCACTGTGGTTTTGATTTGCGTTTCCCTGATTAGTGAGGTTGAGTCCCTTTTTACATGCATGTTGGCCACCTGTATGTATGTCTTTTCTGGAGAAATGTCTGTTCAAGTCCTTTGCCCATTTTTTATGGAGGTTTTCTTTTGTTGCTGTTGAGTTGTAAAAGTTCTTCACATATCCTGGTTATAAATCCCTTCGTAGCCATATTCTTTGCAGATATCGTCTCAGAGTCCAACGGTTACCTTGGCACTCTTTGGATTGCATCCTCCGATGCACAGGAAACCCTCTCTGGTCGCCCCCACCACCTGCACGGAGCCCCTTCGCCCAGGCTACCCCGCACCCCCCACCCGGTTAGCTGGTGTTGGGGCTTCCTGGGCTCCATCTTGGTGGTGGGTGGGAGAACGATGGGTGCTTCAGCTCTACTGGCTGTGATTTCAGCCCCCCAGCAGGGCTGCCCCAGGCCAGCTGCCCACACACTTAAAGATCAAGATAAGAGCCTACCATCAGGAATTGCTAACAGCTTTTTTAAAACATGGAAATGGGTTGTGAGCTTATTTTAGGGACACCTTTTTTTTTTTTAAAGAAAAAGCAACCCGTATTTTTGAAAACCCAAGGGAATGTAACAACTCCTGGGTCCCAGCCTGAGGGAAAGGCTCTGCTGAAGAGCGAATGGCAGCAGCTGAACAAGAGAACAAGGCAAGTGTGTGTCCGAAGCCTGTGAGGGAGACAGGGGGGACAGCGTGAGGTAACCCAGGTCAGGAAACACACCCGCGGGCTCCACTCTAGGCCCCACCCCCTCTGGGAAGCCTCTGGTTTGGGTCCAAGGTCGTCCTTGGCCTTCTCTGGGTAAGGCCACCTGACACAGAAGAGAGAGCACAGGGGAATAAGGAGACAGACAGCTGTCCGGGCCCCGAGCAACTGTCATGATTCGGGGCTACCCCTCCCCGCCCTGAGCCTCAGTTTCGTGCATGGAAAATCAAATCAATAATTGTTGTAAATCTTACTCGTTTGTTATATGATACAATTTACACAGGGCTTCGTCTGCATTATCCAATTTAAAAAATACTGCAGAGCAACGCACTTCGAAAATAATAAAATGCTTAACATATGTAAGAAATTCTTTTCTGTCTTTGAAAACTGCTCTGGGTGGTTCCGCTATTGTTTAGTTAAGAGAATTACACAATTTCGAGACACGGTTCCTTATCTTGTGTAGACTGAGAGGCAATTAAACAATTATTCATGTCAGAATGTGAGGTAAGGAGAGGGCTGCTTCAAAGGGTCCACTTGACAAAGTGGAAAGCAGTTGAGTAGAAACAGAGAGCAGTATATAATTTCCTTCTGGAATATCCACTCCATATGGCCCAGAGCAAGAATTTCAAACTCATCTGCGGGGAGAAAGAGACAGAAATAAAAACATCAACTCTGTTGCTCTGATTTCTCTCAGCCATTTTCTGAATAGCCTATGGAAGCCGTCCATTACTTTAAACAGAAATCCACTGAGAGACTCCAAGGGTGTTTTTTTGTTTTTTTGTTTTTTTGTTTTCTCTGCGCAGAGGGATTGTTCAGTCATGAATCGGTGTCTTTTCTCCAAAAGGAAGGTGCCAGCAACAAACGTTGGTTATAAAAAGGACATGCAACCTTAGCCTTCTCTTCATTGTCCTCTGTCACCTCCAAATGCCAGCAGCAGACACAACCAGAGGACACAGGGCACTGAAGGGACCCACCCCACAGCCCGCTGGCCAGGTGACCAGGCCCCCAGCTCCCCTTGCAGAAGAATGGAGAGTTCACGGCAAATATGTCTGCACATAGACCAATGCCGCCCCTCACTAGCTCCATCGCTGTTCACCCCGAACCTGGGGGGTCGCCCTCAGCCTTCGGCTCTTCTTCCGTGGGTATTCTCGTACTCCAGTGCCCAGGAAATAGAAAATCTTCCCCAGGCTTGTCCTACTGAGACGAGCAGTTCTGCCATCTGCCCCCACGTGCGATCTTCACCCAGCCTGGACCCGCAACCCAAAGCAATTTCAAAATGACTCCGATCTTGTACTCATTTTCCTAAAACCCAAAGGGGACCCATGGGCATCATCCACAGCATGCCTCAGGGAAGTATCCTGATGTATTTCTGCCTACCCCACAGCTTCTCACCCCACGACTGTACCCGAAGCTCGTCCAAACACCCAGCCCCCTTGCCTCTTTCCTCTCCTCTCCCTCCAGTGTTTATTCCCGTAGCTGGACCAAGCGTCTACCCCACTAGGTTTCTCACTCTTTGGAGGAGGGCACGGGCAGTGACTGGGCTTGGCTCTCACGGGAGTGTCTGGTGGGCCGAGTGGGTGGATGGGGGCTGGGAACACTGTTCCTGCACAAGTGGGTGGCTGGGTGGGGGCTGGGAACACTGGGCACACTCTTCTACCAGCCTTCAGAGCTTTCGTTCCTTGGCCTCCTCCGAGCCACCCAAAGCCTGAGCTCCCGCCAGGATGTCCAGAGGAAGTGGCGGCACCAAGGAAAGCCTGGTTGGAAAGATCTGGAGAACGCTAAAGAAATTGCTCCTCACCCCCTCCCCACCGCCACGGCAGCCCCTCCCTATGCTGCCTTTTGGAATCAACTTTTCCCAGCCTGAAAAATGGCGATGGGGACAGTTCCTGCCACAGAGGGGTTTATCGTAAGCCCACCCCAAGGGCATGCCTCCCCCGGAGCACCACTGGGTGGTTCTGCACCACTGTGCTCGTTTCTGAAATCTTTCTCATTACAACCTCAGGGAGGTATAGGGGACAGAACTGAAGAGAGGTGGGGGCCAAGCTGGGACTTCTTTTTTTTTTTTTTTTTTTTAATAAATGTCACCTTGGCTGCAAGGACAGCTGTTACCATTTGAAAGGATGTCTCAAATGAGCATTTGGCGTTCCTAGTAAACCTCGCTGTAATACATGGCTTTTAGCATTAGTCATCTCCCTGATGGGAACCAAGTTGGAAATTCAGAAATAAGGATATTGCAGAATGGGACTGTGTGGTTCACGAAACCACAGGGGAAAGGGTGGGGAAGCAGCCGGTGCCCTGCTTAAAGTCACAAACCATTATTTCTGCTTAAAATCCAGAGTCCGAGTGAAGCAAGCTGAGAAGGTTAAGATCTGAGTGAAAATTAACTGAGGATAGCTCTGCCATGCGGACTCTGAGAACGTGTGCGCTGTATCAGAATGCAAACCACCTTCGCGCCCCTTCCATGAGCGGCGCCGAGGAAAGAGTAGGCATGAATAAGGATAAAGCTAAAGAAAAAATGCTGGGGCACCTGAGTGGCTCAGTCGGCTGAGCGTCCCGACCGACTCTTGATTTCTGCTCAGGTCACGATCTTACGTTTCATGGGATGGAGCCCCACGTCAGGCAGAGCCTGCTAGGGATTCTCCCTCTCCCTCTCTCTCTTCTCCCCTCCCCGCCAAATAAATAAACATTAAAAAAAATGCTAATTATTGGTGCAAAATGGCAAGAAAATTTTGTGGAATGACTTTCCTTGTGGAGTCCCCGAACAAACCAGATGTGCGAGCTAGGTGCAAATGCTCCTGGAAATGAACGAACTTCTTTCCCCGGGGCTGTGAAGTCTGCTGTGTGTAAGCCTTAGTTCTCATGCGGCCCTCCCTGGCCAGGGTGAGTCATTCTAGAATGCAGGATGCAATCATCATGCTCATGCACTCATGCAAACCCACTGGCCTCCACCCAGAAAGACCGTGGGTGTTCTGACCTCCTTTCTCCTGTCAGGGTCTCTGGGAAGTCATGTCCTCTTCTTGGCGATTAATAAAGATTTCTGGTCTCTTTCCAGCTTGTGACTTAATGGCCTTAATTTGCCACCATTTCTGTTGCTAATGGTCACTCTGGTGTCTGTATCAGCCTAATTGTTCTTCCAGCTGTTGGTGTTGGCCTTCCTGCACCAGAAGCTCACAGACAGGGGGGAGCGGGGTCTCCCCACCAGGGTTTCTAGTAAAAAGAGGGGCCCCTGCGTTCTCAGATTGTTGTTGCATTTCCGCTGGTGGAGCTAACCACAAGATTTCCCGCAGCTGAAGGAAATATGAGGGGACCATCCCCAGGACGCCCAACACGCCTCCCTCAACAACACTCAACTCGTGCTCCGGGAGAACAGGAAATCTATACCCAGGAATTGGCGAAATGCTCTCCATGTATGAGCTCATTTGATCTTTGCTTCGGCCACACGAGGTGGGTGCCATTAGGATTCCTGTTTCACAGATGAGGACGCAGATGTGTGGAGACCCTGATCTCTCATGTTGAGGGGGCAGGGGCAGCCCATCTGTTCTTCATGTTCAAGAGGGATTTTCACTGCGTTGCAGTGACCAACGCTCATTTTCATCCTTCTGTCTGTCAAGTGTCCTTGGGGTTCATCGAGGCAGTGGCCTTCCAGGAGACATCGCTGGCACCGCCTGACGCGTAGGTGGACATTAGGCTTCACCACGTTACACGCACCGATAGCTCTTGGTTTTCTTTTGGTTACAGCGCAGTTCAAAAATGCAAATAAAGGCTCCAGAAACAGGGAGGGCAGCCCGAAGAATGACAAAGGCTAAGATACTGAGTATGTACTATTACTGTGCTGTGTTCAGTGAGGACCCGGTCTTCATAACAACCCTAGGAAATAGGGACTATTATTATCCCCATTTTCTAGGCACAGAGAAGTTAAGCGACTTGCGCAAGAGTGCACAGCTGTTTTTTTTTTTTTAATGTTTTATTTATTTTTGAGAGACGGATCGCAAGCAGGGGAGGGGCAGAGAGAGAGGGAGACACAGAATCCGAAGCAGGCTCCAGGCTCTGAGCTGTCAGCACAGAGCCCAACACGGGGCTCAAACTCATGAACCATGAGATCACGACCTGAGCCGAAGTCAGATGCTTAAGCGACTGAGCCACGCAGGCACCCGAGATTGCACAGCTTTTAAGTGGAGAGGCCAGCATTCAAATCCAACAATAGTGTGAGCCTGTTCCCTGCAAATGCCAGATGCAGCAAAGCTTTCAATCTTTGTTTCTCATCACACTTTAGAAAAGAACCCACCCAAAACACCAAAATTCAAATAAGACGTGAGAAGTACTTAAACCAAGGGCTCAAGACCAAGGAGTGCTGTGGAGTCCAGGCTTTGGGCCTGGTCCCTCCTCTCAGTTCAGCAATGAACATGATGCTGCACATAAAAGTGTCACAAAATACAAAGAAGCAAGTGCCCCAAGAAGGACACAAACACAGCCCTGTGCGAGCTTAGGTGACAAAAAGTCTCCCCCCCCCCCCGCTCCTTCTTCACAGAAGAGGCACCATTGAACTGGGTCTTGTATAATCACTAGGATCTCCATGGATGGACGTGGGAAAGACAGGAGCATCGTAGGCAGAAAAAAAAAAAAACAACAACTTTGTGACAAAAGTGCTCTAGGGTCCAGAAATAGTGAGTTACTGGGATTGGTGTCCCAAGGACAAAGAAGGGATGATTCCAAAAGAAAAGATGCCGGGATTTATGAGAACCATCGGCAGGTGAAGCTGGCGACATTTCCAGCATACTCAGGGTCACTGAAAAACCCTTGGTAATTGGCCCAGAGGGCAGAAGAACTCCATCTGTCTGGGGGAACCTAGGTGCCTGTTCGGCAGGACGTCCTGGTTTATACCTGCTGTCCTAGCATCCCATCCACTTAGTACCTCTGTCCACCCTCAAGAGGGTCCTTGCATGGACAGTAAATGATGCGGCTACCCTATACCTGGCCAATTGAAAGAACCAACAGGGAGGGCCCAGCACTTAGGTGTATTGAAGATGCTTAAGAAGTTACGTCTTTAAAAGCCTGCATCTCAATGCTAGCTAAGGCTTATGCGGAAGGTGGGATCACGGACATTTGTGCTTGCAAACAATTTGCAAGCACAGTGAGTTTTGAAAGCCAGAATCACTTGTTCCTCCTCCCCCCCCCCACTTGGTCCGGGCCCAATTTTTCACAGAATAACCCCAGCCGGTGTCTATCACAAAGATATGCAGGAAAAGCCAGCCCCTTTGATTAAACACAAAACAAGACAAACAAATAAAAACCCTCTATCCACAGCCATTTCTAGCAAGGAGAAAGCTTACCACAGGTTGAAACCACACTCTGACACAAACTGATCATCCTAATCTTTATCCAGGCACACTTTTGAGTTTAAAATAACTGAATTCAAAGCACTTAATTAAAACCAGATCGCGTTGTCAGGGAGTTTGAAAATCAAACACATCGGACTTTGAAACAATGAGACTGACTAGCATCCCGGTAGACCAGCCAGCGAGTTTCTGCGGAGGAATCAGCCTATTTGTATCCATGGGCTAACATACTTTCAGGAAAGAGAGTAAATTGTAAAGTGTTTGCAGAACAGAGAGCTCTGAGTGCAGGGAAGTAGGGTGGGGGATACAGCCCTTCTAGCCCTCCTTTCAACTGGGAAGTGGAATCTGTCTGCAGGGCTCCCCCAGGGGCGAGTGCAGACTCTTTTAGGGAAGTCTTATTTACTTGATTGATGCTGTGTTGTTGCTGGCTTTTATTACTCAGTGAAGTTGAAAGGCCTGATGTTAACGCATCTCTGACTTCAAGTCTGGCTCTGCGCGCTCCCATTTAAACTTGCCTGGGTTTGGTCAGCGAATCTGGCTACATGTTCAGCTTGTGTGTTTCCGCCTTTCCCCAAAGTGCCAGGTATGTGCTGAGCATTGAGAGGGCGAGCCCGCTTTTTCTCTGGCTCTCTTGGGATCGTTCGGTGGGTTTTGTTCGTTGGAAAATGGACAAATAATGATAAATATTATTAATAAAGTGTCCTGCCTCCCCTGCCGAAACCTTACATTTAAAAGAATATGGAAAGATGGGGCGTCGGGGTGGCTCAGTCGATTAAGCGTCCGAACTTGGCCAGGTCATGATCTCCTGGTTCATGAGTTTGAGCCCCGTGTCGGGCTCTGTGATGACAGCTCAGAGCCTGGAGACTGGAACCTGGAGCCCGGAGCCTGGAGCCTGGAGACTGCTTCTGATTCTGTGTCTCCCGCTTTCTCTGCCCCTCTCCCACTCACGCTCTGTTTCTCTCTCGCAAAAAATGAATAAACATGAAAAAAAATTTTTTTTAAGAATATGGAAAGAAAACAATGAAAATAAAGCAACTTGAACTAATTTACACTATGAATAGGGAATAAGGAGTTTGGACCTTCCCTAATTTTGGATTCCAGCTTCCAAACATTTCATAAATAAAATATGACTAGCTGCATGAAATTGCAAGGTATGTACCGTGTGAATTATATACACAGGGAGAGGTTGTTTTAAAAAGTTCCTGCTGGCAAAGCCAGACTTCTCATTGCCACTTTTAACCTTGTCAAATAAAATCATTCCAGATAGGGAGGTTGGAGAGACTTCATGGTACGTTTTAATATGAAAGCTCGAAATCTGCACTCCAGAGTGGGGGAAAATCTGATTATATTCATTTACTTTCTATTAGGGGTGTCACATCCAGCTATATTTTTAAAGAGAGAAAAAGCATGGCATTTCCTTTGTACACGTATAGTATAAATGAACATTTGAAAGTGAGTATCAGGTGTCAGTGAAATGCCACACGACAGAAATAAGATCGCCTACATAAAAATATACGGTTGTACTCATAAATGCACATCTTTTTATCCTGATAAATATTATGACACATCTACCTAAAAGGTTATCTCACAAATAAAATCCAAGTCATTTGCAGATGCTGACGGTCTGAAAAAACCTCACTGTGGGGTTGAAAGAAGAAGCCTTCAAACATACTTGCTTCACTCTTGGAGAACTCTTGCATACTTAAAATGTGATAAGTTGAAAAACGGCATAAACTACCGTAACAAATTCCTGAGGGAAAGCAAGAAACTATTTACTCTAATTAGCGGGGGAGCTACTTTCATAGCGGAGGAATGCTGAAGACATTGAGTTTATTGCAAACACATACCGCCTTTATTCAGAATCGAGTGGACAGAGCGCCTGGGTGCAAGCCTCTGTTCCAAACCCTCAAACAAAAATACACGAATGTCTGCTGAATTCTGACTGTGTGGTAGGTACTATTAGCTCCTGAGACGTAAATGAGAAATACTGTAGTGGGCTGAGGTGATAGTCCCCCGAAAGATACGTCCACAGCCTAATCCCTGGAAACTGCGATTATGATTTTATTGGGAAAAAGCATCTTGCCAGATGTAATAAAATGAAGGATCTTTTAGATGAGTTCATCTTGGATTAGCTGTGTGGTCCCTAAGTTCAATGACAAGTGTCTTTATAAGAGACGCACAGGGAGAAGAGGAAGACGGAAAGGTAGAGGCAGAGACGGAGGTGGTCCAACCACAGGTCGAGGAATATCCGAAACCACCAGATGCTGGAAGAAGCAAGGAAGGCTTCTCCCCTGAAGCCTTCAGAGGGAGACAGGACCCTGCCAACACCTTCATTTTGGATCTCTGGCCTCCACAACTGTGGGAGAAGAAATTTCTGTTGTTTTAAGCGACCGAGTTTGTGGCAACCTGTTACAGCAGCCACAGGAAACTAATACACACACCATCTGTATTAGTGGGTTGAAGGATTTGATGAGTAATGTGCCTGCTGGGGTGGGCATGGGCTGTACCCCCTGAGGGGCTTCAGCCTTGACCGGGAATGTCTGACACATTGGCGAGTTGGACCGGATCAAAGTGTTCAGAAAGCAGTACTAGGAAAATTCTTGCAAGAAAGTCCATGTCCAGCAGGATTCTTACCCAGAGGCCCAGGCATCGGCTTCCAAGGTCCATAAGCTTCTGAGTTTGTCTCTGAAATGCTGGCGTGTGTGCATGTAGTTTGCCGTGAGAGGTTTCCAGGCTTTTATCACCTTTTCCAAAGGCTCTGTGATTGCCCCCCCCCCGCCCCCCGAAGTTAGAACTTGTGTCCTAAGAACCCAGAGGAAGAGCAGGACCCACTGGAAAAGCCTCCGTTGTCAGAGAAGAATAACCTTTCCGGGTACAAAGGTGTGGCTTTTACCTGGGGGGAGGGGTGGTGGTGGCCAAGGCTAGGTCTGAGACAATGACAGAAGACGTGAGCAGCAATCGAAAGGCTGGTACACCATATAGCCTTGCTTTGGGGGTCCCAGGAGGGACTAACGCAGCAGAGAAAGGCATTCCCCATCCCTCCGCCCAGCACCCCGCAAAGGGTTGGCACACTGAGCGGGTTCATAGCCACCAGTGGAGAATGGCTGACCCCTGCAGAGCAGAGCACTCACGAGATGCCCCTGCAGACACCCAGAAATCTGCAGGTAAAGGTTCAGGAGGCTAAACATCCTGCTGCAGCCCGAGGGGATCGCGGAGTCCAGCAGAACTCAGGTCATAATGTTTTCTAAATTCATTTCCTCCCCCAGACATGGGAACATTTGGGTGCCACATGACTATGACACAGGATCGGTACCCTCAAAAGATCACATACAAATGTACTTATGTCCGTCGATGCTCATCACACTGGTGACAGATTTTAAGATTTAGTCCCACTTGAAAACCTCCTGCTAGATTCCTACGCGGATTCTCGTGACCAAAAGGGACGTGGTAACACTCATTGCGTGACGTGCCCAGAGGACTGTGCAGTTCCCTGATCATTACACAGTGAAGAACCTCTCTGTGCATGGGGAGCGCCCTGGGGGTGATAAGAACACTCGCGTCTCCATGGATCGTGACCGCACGATATTTTCAGACTCCTGGTAGACTTCTGCTGCGTGTGATGGTAGGCTAGTGAGGCCTTCTACCCTCCTGGGCTGATGCCGTGAGCATCTCTGTCCCAGATGACAACCCGGAGCCTTTTCACCGAGGTAAACAAGAAAATAGGATCTCTTCTCCAAACACTTGCCAAAAAAAAAAAACAAAAAACCCAAAAAAACCCAAAAAACAAAAACCCCAAATGCATAGTTTTCGTCTTGCTTTGTTTTCATGGTCTCAACAGAGACAGGTAAAGGCTAGACAATATATTTATACAGAATGTTGTTTTGATAAAATAGAAAAGGAGCTTAGGGAGTTTCCATTTTGTGATTTGCTTAAAAAACAAAAAAGCTAAAGCCTCAGCCCTAGTCTCTATTGAAAAGGAGAAAAAAAAAAAATCAGAAGAGAGGAACTTGTTGCAAACTGGAGTGAATGCTGGCTTCCCTCCGGCCCACTCACGCCCGTCACCATGGAGACTCCTGAAGGTTCCAGGAATGACTCACGCGATTCGCTGGCGAAGCCTTTGAAATGGAAGCAGCACCCGAGCACAAAGACAAAGTTAGACTGCAGCCCTTGAAGAATGAGCCTTTGACTCCTGACTGAAGGCCCCGGGATGTGGAATCCGGGCTGTGGCAAGGCCCCCAGAATGGCCTTTCCTCCTTCCAGGTCCTTGTTATTAGGGACACTTGCTCCAGAGAGCAAAGGTCGGAAAACACTTTGGCTTTGGAGCGGGCTCTCCCACCACTGCTGGAGAGATTTTGATGTCAACCCCCCCTGGGAGTGCAAAGGCTGGAAACGAGAGGTTGTCCAGGTTGCGGGGGGGGGGGGGGGCGGGGGGTGGGGAGGGGTGGGTCCCAGAGGCTGGGGAAGGAGGCTTCCAGAAGCACAGGGCTGGGGAACGTGTGGGGGTAGGCAGGTGCTGTGGGCCAGGTGTTTTCCTGGGCGTCTGGAGCTTACTGCCCGCCACCCCCCACCCCCCCAACAGTCCCTCTGGCTGTGTGAGCTCTCACACTGGGCTCCTGCAGAACTCATGAATGCAGGCCCCAGGGAAGCCGGCCTGGGGCCCCACCCCTGCCACCTGACCAAGGATGTAAAGGCAGAGAGCCACAGAAAAAAACTCAAAGCAGGGACTCGTCCTCTGCCCAGAGTTTTATCTGCTGAACACCCCTGAGAGCAGCCCGGGGAATCAGGGGTCCTGGGAAAGTGCCCTGCCCAGAGCAGCAGCCTGTGCCTCCCCCGGGGAATCTGGGCAGGAGAAACGTGGGCATGACCAGGATCTTCCTGAGGAAACTCCCTTGCCACACATTCAGGGTGCGTCTTTCTTTCTTTGTTAATTTTTTTTAACGTTTATTTATTTTTGAGAGAGAGAGAGAGAGAGAGAGAGAGAGACAGAGCATGAGTGGGGGAGGGGCAGAGAGAGGGGGAGACAGAGAGTCGGAAGCAGGCTCCAGGCTCTGAGCTGTCACCACAGAGCCCGACGTGGGGCTCGAACCCACAAATCGCGAGATCATGACCTGAGCCGAAGTCGGATGCTCAACCGACTGAGCCACCCAGGTGTCTCCGGGGATGCGTCTTTCTTAAGGGCCTCACTGATGCCGCAGGGTCCTCTTGTTCCAGGGCCCACGTCAGCGCCCCAACTTGGGGGGGGGGGGTTGCCACTCATGCCGTGGCCCTCCCTTGTCACAGGGCTTGCCTGAGGCATCGAGGCTGGCTCTAGGGACAGCCATGTCAGGCTGGGCTGTCCACTGGATGGATGGACGCAGCCACGCCCGCCAGCGCAGTGGAAAAGCCTAAGGATGGAGAGAAGCTTCTGGGGCTGAGCCTTGTCTCAGACTGAACAAAAGCACCGAGTCTGAGACTCGAAGAGAACATGCCAGGTTTGCCTCCACAACACTTTCCTGCGACCAGAATTCGAGTCCAAAATGCAGGGAAACGACCCCCTTTCTTCCCTGGAAGCTGTGTCTTCCTTCCTCCTCAACCCTAAATCTACATGCTGGTGACTGCAGACCTGCTTAGGCAGGAAAACAAATAAGAAATAAAGGTCTGAGCAGAAGCCGCAGACGTCTCCTCTCAACTATTTATTCTGATTTCTCGACAAGTGAGTTAATTGGATGGGCCCCCGTGACAGACATTCCATACTAAAATTCATAGCTTTCTGCCAAAACAACATATTGTGTGCTGCTATATTTTCCGTGCTGGAACTTGGAACTGACGTGGGTCTTGAGCAGTTTTATGTGGGAAAAGGGAGACCGAAGGCGTAAAACACAGGCGGCAGCTCCCGAGGTCCCAGGCCAGCCTGGGAAGAAGAGCCACAGGCCTGTCCCCTGCCCTTGGCCACGGCCCCTGCTTCCTTTGCTGTTTTATTGCTGCCTGTGCTTTGCAGGGTTGCAGTTCAAAGGGAGCTGCGGGGAGTGAGAAGCAGATGCATCCCTGGCTGGGGCCTCCCTGCAGCCTGGGAAGGACGGGGCTGTCTGGCGGAGGCCTCCGTGGGCCTGGCTGTCCCTGGCGCCGTTGGGTCCTACCACGTGGCCCTGCCCCATGTCCCCATCCCTGTGCTCAGTGCCCACAAACAGGCACCGGGGTTTGGGGGACAGCAGGATGCTTGCTGACTGCTTCCCCAGGGAGGAAGGGCATGGCCGAGAGCAGGCTCAGGGCTCCAGGCACGTGCTCGCCAGCCTTCAGTGACCACCTGCGCCCCCCAGCGCTACCTGGGGGTGCCCTTCCCTTTCAGGCCCCTAGGACACAGTGATGTTTCCCCTCTGATACATCTCTGTCTTCATTTTCCAGGATTTCCTGTCTCATTTCCCTCCATCCGTCTGCCAGGGTCACCCACCATGCTTCTGCCTCCTGGGCCCCTTCTCTGGTCCCCTCACTTTCTTTTTTTCTTTTTTTTTTTTTCAACGTTTTTTATTTATTTTTGGGACAGAGAGAGACAGAGCATGAATGGGGGAGGGGCAGAGAGAGAGGGAGAACAGAATCGGAAACAGGCTCCAGGCTCCGAGCCATCAGCCCAGAGCCTGACGCGGGGCTCGAACTCACGGACCGCGAGATCGTGACCTGGCTGAAGTCGGACGCTTAACCGACTGCGCCACCCAGGCGCCCCTGGTCCCCTCACTTTCAAGGAGCACCATGCCGTGATGCCAAGACTGTGGCTCTCCTCCCGGTACTGGGGGCTTCCCCCACTCCCTCTTCCCCACTCTCTGTAGCCTGTGCTGTTGGCACGAAACAGGCAGAGACGAGCCACTGCCCCCCTGGGAGACAGCAGCCTGGCGCTTTCCTCCCCGTCGAAGGCACCAGAACCTCAGCAGCGAGCGGGCAGACGCCAGCCTGGAGTGCACTAGCCAGAGACAAAAGGCAAGCCCCCGACTCCACAGAGCCCCACCAGCTCCCGGGGGCATGCGCCGTGTGGATTCGCCAGTCCTCCGCTGTCACTGTTCCCTGCTCCCTAAGGATTTCCCCGATGTGACTTCATACGGTGTTCTTGTCCACAGCCTCGAGCAGCGCCTAGCCTAACGGCACCCTCCCCGTTCTGCGGGTTCCTCCCTCCGCCTCTCTTGATGCGTCACCTCACTTTTCTCCCTGGCCCATCTCACCGCTGAACCTCTGGGTTCGGGTCGCAGTCCTCTTGTGGTCCCTTGTCCCCTGAAACTACCCTCCTTCTGGGCAACCTCACCCACGTTCAGTTACCACTAATGCTTCCGGGCAGAGACTCTCTGGCCAGGAGTCCAAATACCCACAGCGACTTCCGGCTGGACCTCCGGACCTCAAAGTTTTAAGGCGACTGAAATTCGGTATGTAGTGAATGAACCAGAGCACCTGTCTTTACGAGTACCCTGTTCTTTGTCTGGGATCACCTGTCTTGAACTGGGCCCCCGTGCACCCAGTCACCCAGACACCTGGAGTCACCCCGGACCCTCCTTCCCATCATCATCACTGTGCCCAGCCCGTCCCCCGAATTGCACCTTCCAAACTACCACATGCCAGGCCCTGAGCTGGGCACACAGAACATCCCCACCACACTCTAGAGGAAACACTCGTTTAACCCCTATCTTAACGATGAGAGTGGCAAGGGTCCAAAAGACTACCCAACAGGCCCCAAATCCCACAAGCGGTGAGTGGTGGCCTCGAGAACCACACTCAGATGAGCTGAACCCAGAAGAGAGGCACACGCCTCCCCGACTCAGCCACAGGCTGCTGTGCACAGTCGAGGACCCGTGAGGAAAAAAGAAGCCATTCCGTAAAGGAGAAAACTGAGGCTCAAAGCCATTCGGAGACCAGGCCCGGGCTCACCAGAGCGACACCCCTCGAGCCTTTGAGGGAATGGGATTCCAGAGCCTTCGGCGACGCTTTCTTCCGCCAAATGCTACCCGAGTTTATAATTCTTGTGGGAAGATTATTCCGGCGATGACGAACAGTCCCTCTGAGTCCCCGCTGACTGCGAATAAAAAGAAGTGGTCCAAGCTGCTGCATGAAAGATCTAAGCTAGGTATTGAAAAGTCCTTTCCAGATCTGGAGAGCCAGTAGACTCTGCACTCCCTTGCTGAGGGTGTCCACGAAAGCTCTCCCTCACTGTTTCGGGAAATCCTTGCCAGTGGCTCGGAGACCAAGGATAGGTGGAATGAGTTTGGAAGAATCCAAAACGAGGGTCACGCTGCTGCTGTGTCCCCGCCGTTGCTTTTGGCCCGCACCCGTATTTGATTTGGCACGAGTAGTGTTTCATGAAAATCCCAATCTCTGGCTTCTCCAGAAAGATCAGTTGGTATGACAACCCTGGGCTCTCTGTCCCAGTTGGCATCAGCCCCTGGTGGAGCAAGGCCAGCTTGTCTCCTTGGACAGGGCCCGCACGCCCCGGCCAGCTTAGCTACTGGTGTTACCTTCCTGGCCTCGTTAGCATGCGGGGGTGACGACCTCAGATGACACGGGTAAGGTCGGCCTTGCCAATGTGCACCTGGCCACGTAGCCAAAATCTGGGCCGTGCCAAACTTTGTTAGACAGCACTGGAGCACACACGGCAAGCTGACCCGCTTCTGTGCTGGGAGGGCCCGACGCCCACCGTCTCCACGAAAACAGAGCCGGATCAAGCTGTCTTCCCGCCCAACCTTCTGAGGAGATCAGAAGCGCTTCCCAGGTGTAGAAATACAAAGTCACTTCTCAGACTCACTTCTCCGTCGCGACGGAGTCGCCTGTTGATTTCCGCCTCATGAAAAATCCAGAGCAGGCTGGAGTCTGACAGATAGAGCCCGATCGGCTGTTTACTCTGGTGCTAATCACAATCATGTTTACAGGAAAATGCCTTCATCTGCTTCCAGTGGCTCCAGCCATGTGAGAGCTGTCTTCAAAGTCAATTGCCTGTCATTTTGCTGATTTATGTTGAGCAAACTGCAAGGACCCCTCGAGGTATTTGTAGCTAGCTTGACGATTCCCGGCTTATAAAGTGGCAGTGGGCAGAGCATTTCAGTTCAAATTCCCATCAAGACGGAATTTAAATCCCCAGCTCCGCTGCTCATATTTGCAATGTGAGCACTTTAGATAAGCAGAAACCATCACACCCTAAATGCTGGGGGGACGTACAACCCGGGTTTCTTCAAATGGAGCCTGAACCCAAATCTTTTAGACCTTGGCTAGGAAAGTGATTCTAGCAGTCTTTAAAATCGTGATCACCTAGGCTGTTTCCCAGCAAATACTGGTGACGGAGGTAGGACGGGAACCAGCAGGTAAGATTGGAGGAGGAGTCTCACTTACCGCCTGCCTGGATTCTTACATTGCAGCCAGCAGAATCTAATTTCTTTGGAATAACTTGCCTCTTTTAAAAACGAAAAATATTACTGGAAAGGCTGACCTATTCAATTACTAACCCATTAGCTTTTGGTTTAACTTCCATTTTAATGGGGCACAACCTCCCTTCTGTGCCGATTTCCTCTCAACACCCCCCCACACCCCACCCCACCCCCTCCACAGGAAAGTGCTGGAAGGTTCCAGATCCCAGGGAGCTGGCCCTTCTCTGCTGATGCTGGAAGGTGAGACCGAAGGTTCTTTCTGAGAATCACGCACGTCCCACGGGCCTACTGTCCCAGCACCGAACCTCCAGGGGCTGAAAATGGGTATGTCTTTTATGCCCTCCTTTACAGCATCTGGAAGTCAAACGCAGATGATTTAAGGATTGCCCACAGCTTACACTGCTGCCCTTTCTGCATTGCTTGCTCATTCAGCGTTTCGGATAATAAAGCCACACAACGTTAGGGCAGAAAGGAGATCCAGAGGCCTAGTGTAGCCCCCTCAGGTCCAGTGGCGTCCCCCAAATCAGTAGAGCCCAAGGATCCTTAAGAATCCAGACATGTGAGACTGAGTCATCCAAATTGTGGCGACTCCAAAAAGAGTGCCATTGACTCATCTTCCCGTCATCTTTCTCCTGCTCTGTCTTACAGAAACTGTGTGTTTCTTCCATCTAGAAAGGACTGCCCAGACGGACTATGCCATTACCTTCTTTATCCTTCTCTTTATAATCCAGCCGCCTTTCTCCGGGTTTCTGTCACCTGTCCTATTTAGCCCGTTCCAAACCAGCTACCTGTCCTTGTGCCATACAGGTGCTTCTCTGCGGCTGGCCTCACCGTCGATGCCCAGCTTGCACACCCTTCTCCCTCTTTACCCTTCCGCACAGGACACTGGGTTCCTGGCTCCCTTGTTGGTGTGCTGTAATGCCTGGGAAGTGCCACTGGGTGGCAGTGTTTCAGAACATTCCCGAGCCCTGCGACGTGGCCTTGGGCTGGGTTGGGCTGGTGGTTTGTCTTTTCCAGCACAAACAGGGCTGTGGGAACAGGCAGAGAAAAGGGACAGACGCGCGGTGCCGGGGAAAGCGAGTATTAGACACGATGGTAACGAGGGACAGAGGTCTGCGTACTGTCTGTGTATGCTCAGAGCTCGCTCTAGTCACAAAGCTGACATCTGCCATCATTCTGACAAAGGAATCTCAAATCCTAATGCTGTTTGGGAGGTGTCCTTGGAGAAAATGGCCATAACCCTCTGCCCTCCTCGTTTTGATTTTTTAACCGACCATTGGGCCCCGATTCATCCATAAAAACAACAACCAAAGGGAAAAAAAAGGCAATCCTCGTGAGCATTATGTGTTTGCTGGACAGGATAGTAATGGCCTAATCCTTCTAATGGCTTTGGTCACTGCAGGATATTAGCTATTAGAAGGGTCTGTTTACAGGGGGGGTGGTGGGGAAATGTAGGGCCGTCTGCTGATTACAGCATGCATGAGGAATGGAAAAAAACATTTAAAGAGACACTGTCCATTACTCGGACACAAATAATTTGCCTGTCATTTACGAGGTTTATTTAGAACTTGAATTTTAGTATGTGAATTATTTGCACGGCCCGAACTCTAAATGCAATGTTTCAGACTGGAGACGGTCCCAGGAACTATTTGTTCCCACCCTCATCCTTTGCTGAAAAGAACTTCTCTGGAGACTAAAAGGAATGTGGCCTGAACGCTTCAGCATTTACATCATGGCTTGGATTCTGGGGAAGTCAAACCAAATGTTTTTATTATAAACAAGTCAGCCCAAGACCAAACTGTGAAACACCAGTTTGCTTTCCAAGCCTCCCACCCCAGCGCCAGCCTCCACATAGGAAATAGTCCTCTGTGTCCGACCAGGGGCCGGCCCCCTCTCCCAGTCCTCTCTCGTTGCTTTAAGTTGTAGCATACCTTCCCTTCCAGGCCTGGCAGGGAAACAAAGTGAGATCTTCCCCAGGATCGGGAAGGACAGGGGTCCCTCGCTTTTCGGAAGTTCGTGCTAAGCCGCCTGGCTTTCCGGAAAGACCTTACAGGAGTACCTGTTTCGCTAACCACAAGAAACCAGAGGAGAAGTTTTGCTTTTACAAAAAAAGGCGGAGGCAAAAACAGCATTCGGCATGTTTGCCATGAACCTTATAGAGGCAGCGGGGACCCCAAGAGGTGAGAGCGGCACCCCCCACAAGCTCCATCCCCGGGAAGAACACGCAGCATCTCGGCCTCAAGCCGCCCCAGCTTTGAACTGTGTCGAGGGGCACTTGTGCTTTCTCTGGAGTTATTCTGTGCATCCACTGGCAAGCTGTGTCCTAAGATATCAGGAAAGCCTCAGAGGGGTTTTTTCGGGGGGGACTGAGAGTGCTCAGATTTTCTTTTCCATATAAATTAATGGCGATCGCGCCTTTGCTTTACGCTATTTCGGCTTACAGAAGAGGTCATAGGAACTGTCTACTTTCAGGTAGCGGGGGAAGCCTGTATCGGGAAATGAATGTAGGTACCCATTCAGAAGAGCTGGAGGCCGGCAGACCTCCCCTCCCAGAAGGGGTTAAGCCGAGACAGAGAGGTGAGTAGATCTCTGGCTTCCCCTCCTGGCCAGTCCCTGGCTCGAGAAGGGCAACCCAAGACGTCACATCTGCAGATCGTATGCCCCAGCTCCATGACAAGGACGATGCTGACGACGCATTCGGCATCAGTTCATCCTATCGTCACACGAAACCAAACATTTGGTCCCCGGACCAAGAGAATGTGAAGGCTCCGGGAGACATCACTCCTGAATACTGAGAGGCGAATCCTGAAGGACGTAAGGTGGCAGAGGCTGTCCCAGAAACGTCCCCAGCAGTAGACGATGCAGGTGTCCAGAGAGAGGCACGGTTGCTATGGTGGCGGAGTCATGTAAGCCTCAGAGGAGAAGTGAGATTCACACTGGAACTTGGGGGAGGAGTAGATGAGCCAAAAGAGCCTACGACGGAGGCAGGAGGGAGGGTGTTCCTGCAGGAAGAGCTTGGTTCGGGAGCAAGGTTCAGGAGACAGGAACATTTCTGAGTAAAAAGCTGTCACGTGTGGCTGAAGCTGAAGGGTCTGAGAAACACAGCAGGGAAGGTGGGAGAAGTAAGTACAGGTCACATCTGGATTCCCTGTAGTTGGCTTGTGTGTGTGTGTGTGTGTGTGTGTGTGTGTGGCAGGGTTTTGTTTCGTTTTGTTTTGTTTTGTTAAATTTAAGTTAGTTGACATACAGTGTAGTCTTGGCTTCAGGAGTAGAGCCCAGTGATTCACCTCTTACATCGGACACCCAGTGCTCATCCCAAAAGGGGCCCTCCTTAATGCCCATCCACCGTCTAGCCCATCCCCCCTACCCACCTCCCCTCCAGCAACCGTGTTTGTTCTCTGTATTTAAGAGTGTCTTATGGTTTGCGTCCCTCTCTATTTATACCTTATTTTTCCTTCCCTTCCCCTATGTTCATCTGTTGAGTTTCACTATAGTTGCCTTTTTTTTTTTGATTGCAAGGAAGAGAGCCCCCCAAATTACCTTAAGTGAAGGGGGTTGAATCCAAGATATGAGAGGTGAGGAAGCGCCCATGGCCCTGCTTCAAAGAAAAGCAGGGCCGGCCACACCACCAAGTTCCCTAGACACAGGAGCGTGGTGTAGAAATCGAGTGTTTGAAAACATAGCATATTAATAGAAACCTTGAGGTTTGTAAGGCCAGCCGGTCAGAAGATGATTGTTACTGAAAAGACGGTTTGTTACTCAGAGTTCCCAAGAGAAGGGGGCATAATACACCACCCAGGGCCACACAGGGACGCAGTGGGGCCAGTGGGGGCACCGGGAGGGAGGGGGAGGGGAGAACTGGGGGTAAGAGCCTTCACTGTGGAGAAGCCTGTATGTGAGAAGGAACGGGTGAGGCAGGGTAAGCAAGCTGAGGATTGGCTTGAGGGAGGAATTTCAGCAGGCAGTCATCTCAGCTCCCTGGCGCTGGGGCGATGAGTGTAGGTGGATAGGGGCCCAGGGTGTGCGAGCAGAGAGAGGAGATAGCGGGGGTGTGGGCTGGTTCATCTTCGGAAAGCGCAGTCCTGGGTGAGCTGTTTAGAAGTTCTGGGCCTCACCGTGGGAAGGGCGGTCCCTGCAGGGTGTGCAAGGCCCCAGATGGCCAAGCCTCAGAATACAGAAAATCAAAAGACACGGTTGAGACACCAAGAGGACACAGTGTGGCTCCAGCACTGCTGTCATCTTGTCCCTACGGCTGTCACTCCAGTGCAGATCGGGTGACTCATCCCCGCCCCTTGCTGACTCTCCTGGACCGTCCTGGCCGCAGCTGGGCTCCCAGGAGAGGACCGGATTGGTCCAGTCGCTTCCATCCATCAGCAGCTGTGGGAGCGGGTCAGACCTTAACGACAGGCCACCCACACTGGCTGCACCAAAAATCACGGGCGAACCAATTTACGCGTGGGTCTCACGGCTCGGGGAGCTACGCTTAGAGCCCACTGGCTGGGGAAACCTGGAGGGGGAGGGGGAGGGGGAGCGACATCCTGAGGATTCCCAGAAGGAGAAGATACAAGCAGCCAGCCCCTCACTCGGCCTTTTCCGCATAAAGCTTCTGAAAGGCCAGAAATGAGTCTGAGTTACTGCTGATGCACCTGAGAATTTCAAACAGGATGGGACAAGGGAAAGCGGTATTTTTATTTAAAGAAAAAGAAAAAGAAAAAGAAAAGGATTAATCTGGCAAAAATATAATGAGAAACGCATTGGAGAGGGAAGAGCCTGGAAACTGGAAGAATCATGAGGATCTTGCAATAAGTCCTCATGGCTCCGGGCACCTGGAGTGGGTGGTGACCACGGGGACAGGGAGGAAGGGGCAGTTCCCAGAGACCCGCTGGAGGAAGCATTGATGGAACTGAGGAGCTGAGAAGTAGCCAAAGAAGGAAAGGGAGAAA